>NW_021633762.1:0-76094 GCF_004799145.2 Neltuma alba
AAGGCGTCCATGACGTCAGCATCGGTACATTGGATTCCGGTGACAGAGAGCCAGCAGACCTTGTAGGCGGCGACGCGGGCTCGGGGGGACCCACCCTTGGCGGTGCCATTGCCGAAGCCAAGAACGTTTGCGCCACGAGCGAAGTTACTCCGGCGACGGAGAGAGTAGGAGTGCCATGGCCTAACTCGTCGCGCGCTGTGTAGAGCGATTCGTTGAGTTTGCCAAACTGGGACTCGTAACCGTTACTGAAGAATCGTGCTCCAATCAACTTTCTGCATTTCAAACATAAATAATCAAATTTCGTCCGCGAAAAACAAAATTATCTTTGTGGAAGTAAAACGCTAAAATTCAAACAAAAGACCCAGATGTAACTGAAAATATAAGGAATTCACGCATATGCTCTTGGCCGACCAGTTGTCGGAGACCGATAGCGGTGGCCGTCTGGTCGTCGGAAACTTGCCGCCGATGACTAGCAGATTGTCGAAGATATTTCATCAATGATTATCTATTAACTAGCGTTAAAGTCAAACTCGTTGTGCTTTTGTTGAAAACGAAGGAAAATAATGCAAAGAGGACGGACCTATTGCAACGAAAATTGTCAAGTTGGCATGCACCTCGCCACCTTGAAGGGATTGGTCCCATTCCTTCGTCGCTAAAGCTCCTCGATTCAGGCCATACACCTACATGATCATTCTTATTATTAGTTCATTCATATATTATAAGGATCAAATCAAACCTATTATGATTACGAAAACTCACCAGTATCGATGTTACCAATGATGGTATCTTCTCCATATCTAGCCTTCTCCCAGATTGAGTCTTCCAAAACTTGCCCATTACTGTTCTCTAATCCCAGAAATTCCCAGGACCGTGTGGTTTGAAGTTTGTGGCCTCTGTTCATAAACACTGACACTACTTTTGGATTTTCTTCCAAAATCATCACACACAACAACATGTCAATTACTGGGATTTCATTCTCAGTGTGAGAAAAAAGAGCAAAGCAGAGTTGATATATTAATTCTCTTACTTGCAATATCTGCTGCTTCCTCCTCCTCGAGCAACGCAGCAAAACCATTGATATGTCTGTTATATGAATAAAATATCGCTTCTTTCGCCTTCTTGCGGCTGCCAATGAATATTTACGTTCAAATGATCAGCTTTTGTTTTACCTTCTCTTCTACAGGGTTAAGCTTTTTTAGTTTTTATCTACTGGAATGTAAAAGTTCATTTGAAAATTTCACGGAGTTCATTAGATTCTATACCTTCCCAAGTGTGAAGCTAGTAGGCTGTAATGAAAACTGGTGGCAGAATCTTGATCATTAGCAGAAGGGTTTGGGTCATGCGAATGTGATCCTAAGTATACAACGTAAGACTGCCACACACAACAAGATTCAAACAGCTGACATGCATTTTCAGAATCCAAATGCGTGTACTGAAATTGAAACTAAGAATAGAAACTCTTGTCTATTCAGAACAACAAATCCAGAATCTCAAATGAGCAAGAAGAAAAAGTGGAGCTTGCCTTTTTAATGGCGTGAACTGGCTGGTATTGCAGGAGGACGCAGGAAAGAAGAAGGATTGATGATAGAAGAAAGTGGAAAACAGATAAACCCGTCATATTATATTTCTTCAATGAGTTTTTGATTCTGGAATTGTGTTTGAAGAATTTGGTGCGTAGAGGGGCTCCTTTTTTTCCCCTGCTTATATAAGTTGATTTTCATTGATAGCTTTTACTTTTCAATGTTTTGATGGTATTATGGGATGGGGATAATCTCATCTCAGAAGGAGCTTCATTTTTGTTGGAGAAAGGAAAGATTTTTCAACAAGAACCAAGTGGTTTGAATTCAACGGGAAAATCAGAAAGAAAAGTATTCAAGTACCTTATGTTGTAATACTACGTGGCCAAAAGATTATGCAGAAATTTTTTAAATAAATCTTCGAAAAACCTAGTTAAGATATATTACTTACTGTCCTTAATATAAGACCTCATTTGACTTTTATTTTGGTCTTAATTATTAGATCTCAATCCACTTTGTCTATTATATTTAAGCATTTTTTTTCAAGGTAGTCCCTCTAATAATAGTAGTTATAACTAATAAACTTGGTTAATAAGGATATTTTAGAAAAGACAACACTTATTTATTACAAATAACTAACTTAACTTATTTTATTAATCTCTTTAAATTAATCAACTAGCTCTTATAATTAGAACAAGAGGTAGTATCTTATATTAGGACATTTAGTGGCAGACATGAACAAAAATCTGACTTCTGCTCAATAGAAACAAAAGAAATTCTGACTTTTACTTCGGAAAATTATTAGTCTAAAAGGATAAAAGTTTGGAAAAATCTATAAAAGAGGGCACAATACAATCTTGAAGGGTTAGCTTGGACATGTTTAATTCCAGTGCTGGGATATATCCACGTCAAAGTAGCCATCGAAATTGAATAGTGGACTTTTTTTCCCCCCTCAAAATTTTGATTTTTTTTTTGGGATAAAGAAAACTTATGTCTGAAATCATCTAAGAAAAAAGCTCTATACTCACGAGAAATATTTGTAATGACAGAAAAATTTGAATCATTAATCAATCTTTTCTGCCAAGAAAACAGTACTTATATACAAAGAAGAAGTGAACAGTGTGGCAATTCTGAGAATAAGGAAGTTTTTTCAATTCACAAGATGTACATTTAAGATCCTATTCAAATTTTATCATGTCCTTTTTTTTCCCCCTTGGCATATTCCTCCGATCCTTCTCATATCTTATTAAAAAAGATTGCAAACAATACGTGTTCATTTTTTCAAGGAAAAAAATAACAACAAATTTTCATGCATTAATAAGTATCTTAAATTTTCTCATTAAACTTGGTCAATGAATATAAGAAACATGATTTAAGTTTTTTTTTTTTAAATAATTTTTACATAGTTTTATTTATTATAAGTTTTATAATAGGTTGATGATATTATATATTAATAAATGATTTCTTTTGTTGACCATCAATAACTTTTAGCAACCGTTAAAAGTGGAAAAGCCTCTGTTAAAAGTCCATGTTCTTCAACGAACAACAGGCTGGCTGGGTCATAGCGTCATACTCATCACAGCGAAGAGCAAAAAAGATGCTCGTAATATTCTTCTCAACGCATCAGTCACATTTCATAATGCTCCTTCCTGCCCCATTGCTTCCTCCCATTTCTTTCCCTCAAATCTCTCTGCAACTTCATGCCGTCTTCTGGCTACCACTTGGATGATTGCCCCCCAAACAGATTTTCACGTCAAAGGTGAGTTCCTTAGCTTTCTGGGCTCTGCTCCTGATCTTCTTATTCTAGAGTAGGCTATCTTCGCTGTTTGGTCGTAGTCTCCGATTTTATGTTTAATGATTTAGGTTTTGATGCTTAACTTCCGTGGAAGGAAAAGGACTCTGTGCATGGGGACCATTTAATCTGTAGTTTCCATGTCTACGTCGGAATGATCAATGATAGGCCGGTAATCCGCCATTTGCATTAACAAAGCTGTCTCTTATCATCTCTATAAATAAGTGTTCAATTGCTATTGGGGGACACTGGAGTTATCAATGTGTCTTGTGTCTCCCGTTAAATAGAGACCATCCCTTCTGCTTTATCTCTGTGGATCATCTTTTGCATATATTTGGGGATCGACTTATTTGTTCTAGAATGTCCCTTAATCCTTTTCTTTTCCCCTTTCTCTTTCATATGGAAGCCAATGCTGTCTTCCTACTGAACAGCACTATACTGCAAAAGTTTAAAAAAATAATTGTAGATTGTAGACTAACTTTTACTTAGCCTATCGTTTGGATCTTTTTATGTAATTGGACCACCCAATAGAGACTTCTGTATATTCATCTATGTTAAATTATAGACTTGGTCTTTACATTTTCACCGTGTTTTCAATTTGATTCCCGAGAAGTATGAGTAGTTGAACCAAATGATCCTTAAAACAAGAGCCAAATATTAACTTAACGATGTTGTTTTTTTATGCCTTCTTGTTTTCAACATAACCGCTCAAGTAACGTGAGAGGATTCAAATCTATCAGTAATGGCCCCTACAAATTTGCTGTGTGATCTTTTCTGTTCATTAGTTTGGTTCTTTCCATGATTCGAAGAATAATTCAGGGTATTAGAATGATGAAACTTGGAAGGCACATATAACAAGTTACTTCAATCTTTGTCCTGCGTTATGAGAAATCCCAAGGTTTCTCTCTGCACATCAATCTCAAGAGTTTTCGCACGACCAAGTTTAAGATTCTGAACTCTATTGGATGTTAACAGATTGTTATAAGATCAGCAAGCTAAGGGTTTAGCCTATTATGTTGTCGTCCTTGATTGTATTCGCATGTTTACCCTCGTGTCTTGCTTTGGATTCTGTGAATCTTGTGCTCTTGATGAATCCTTTCATTAGAAAAAAAATGCCTTTGCCCTGCTCAATGGGGTGCAAACGATGAAGATTGGAATATTTTACAACTTTATTTAGATTTGATTTAGTTTTGCCTCAAGTTTAAGCTTTATATAGACTTGAAAATCATCATCTTACTTTGCCTTCTCCTGAATTCATAATTTGTGTCCGTTTCTTTTTCACTGCACATGTTGGAAAGGCAGTATCTTAATCTGCCACTAGACATGTGATATTGTTATGGACAATGGTATACTGGTTCTATATCTCCCACCATACAATCATCAAGTTGATCAGAAAGTTCTAAAGTGATATATTGTCAGAACCAATAGGGTTCCTGAAATCATTGCTGTTTTCCTTCACATATACATTTTTTCTTCCAGTCAAGAATGATTTGGTCTATATGCCAAGAGCATCAATAAATATGTACATTGAAATCACAACAATTTCCAATCTGAAGAAAAGAATAGCATTCCTGGAAACAAATCCTTCCAAAAAATAAAAAATAAAAATCCAAGCATCCCGTATGATGGGTTTGTTTGTTATAATACACCCTTTCTTCCTCTCCTTCTTTGCAATAGGAAGATCTTCAGAACCCTCTCCAGGCATTGAGAACTTCATGGAAGACTTCAGCAATCAGATCCCTATCTGCACCCTGCAGGAAGGAGTTGAAATCATCCCGGATGTCGAATATTTTCCCAAATTTTACAAGATACCGTAAGCAGCTACTCTTCAGTTTTGGTAATTGGTACAGGGATGCGTTTTGAAGCCTCTCAAGAACATTTCTGGTATCAATGTCTTCTACAAGGCTTTCATGGCATGCCTCTTTCAGGTCAGATATGTCATACTTGTCAGCAGCATGAAGAAGGACAAGCCTGTGTGTGAGAAATTCTTCAGTTCCTATGCTACCATAAAGATATTTGAGGAATGCCTGGCAAGCATCAATGGACATGTCTTCAATGTTTATTGTTGATAGCTCCTTCTCCTTAAGGTCATGTGAAAACATGCTGCGAAAGACAGGAGATCGAGCAGCAAGAACAGCGCGATGAGCTCCAATGCTTCCATCAGATGCATTGATCACTATGTCTGTGTGGATCCCTTCAATTAGCATCCGACTAAGAGCTTCAAGAGCTGTTGCATTAGATGCCTTTGGTGTAAGTCCTTCCGCCCAGATGGAGCAAGGTTCTCCACCCTGCATTGGACCAGCAAGTTGTAAACAAGGTAAGCAATTAGTAAAGGTTGATTAATCTGTTCAAAAACTCTACTTGACTGAACATGAGTAGCGTGATTCTGCTTCGTTCTCACTGATTATTTATCAACACTGGGCAAATGTAATTGATAAACTGGTCGTGATTATAGCAGTAGATTATGCAATTTTCTCGAAGTAATCATCATTTGCTAGGATTGCTGCATGGAAAAAGTGATGCAAAGTAAAAGTCGAGAGAAATGTACGTTTGGGGATGCAGTCTTCAAATCAAGGAACTCGACGTCAATAATGAATTTCCCAGTTACTGGAACCTCAAGTGCCCAAACAAAGTCTTCGCTATTCTTGATCAATTTGTCTTTTACTACTGCATCGTGGTAAAGGAGTAATCAGTCAAAAAATGAGAAAAATGCTGTCTTGTTAAGAATCCTGACATACTAAACTTCCTCACAAGGGATGATTGTTGAGAAACTCTGAATAAGTAAGAAGCATTAGGATAATGCATATTAGCTTTTCTAGCTTCTGATTCAACTTTCAAAACATTAGTCCAAGGCAAGGAGTTACAGAGGGGAACAGAGAAAACTTCCGATCATTAGATCATATCCCCTTTTTCGTAAATAACACTGAATAAACAAGAAAACGTATTCGGGTAATTCTAGAAATCCGTTATATTTTAAGGTTTTCACTGAGGTTGTAACCATTAAGGTAAAACTTCTCCAGAATATAGATGATCACTACCCCAAAAGGGGGGGTCTTTCTAGAATTATCCAGTTTAATAAAGAGGGGAAAGAATAGAGCAGAACTTTGGTTACCTGGATGGGTCAAGGCCTTGCGATCCCCAGCAGAACTAACGACCCGAATGATAAAAGATGCAATCGGGGGGTTGTCTCTGGTTAGATTCGATATTTCGGGATATAATTTTACAAATAAAACCCGGTTCTTCTCCACGGCCAAATGCCTTCATTCAAAAGAAAGAAAGGAACTCAGTCTATTTCAAGTAGATATAATTTACATGTGAATAGATAAACCCATCTAATTGGGATGAGTAGCTTACCAATTCCACTTGCCGATCCTGAAAGGATCAGATTTGCGGTAAGTGCAGGAAGCAGGGTTTTCGATTCTCCATTGGGCGAGGCGCGAAGTGGTTTCGACTCTGTAGGCAGAATCACTCATCCTACCACAAAAAGCCAGAGCCACCGTAATTTCATGGATGCAATCGAAGATACCCTCCAACAGAAACTCTCCGGGCTTTCCCAGGTTGACTACTTCTTCTTAAACTTCCTTTCTTCATTCATAAAAAGGATTATACTCTGTTCTTCACTCTGTTTCTCTCACTGGACCAGTCCCCCAAAAAAAGTCATACAAACCCAGAAAAAGCACAAAATATCCAATCTGGGGTTTGATTATTTCTGGATTTCTCCCAATGGTTTCGGGCACGCCAGGATTTCGGAGTTGCTTTTACTCCATTGATGGTGAGCTCTCCCAGGAAGAGAAAGAGAGAGAGTGAGAAAATAATATATTTGATGCAAAGCTGTGAGAGAGAGAGAGAGAGACAGACAGACAGACTGAACCAAAGGGAAGGATTTGGTGGTATTGTTGGCTTACACAGCACTGCTATTGGCGTGAGATGGTGATGGGCGAGAGGTATATATGGCTGATTATTGATTGCTTGTATCATTGATTCACTGATGGAAATACGGGAGGCATACGTGGATTGCAGTATTGACCTTGCGGCATCCGCTTGCAAGAGAAAAGCATATTTTAATTTTTGGTGCTTTAAAGCAAAGTATCCAGCTATCTATCCAGCTGCCCTTTGGAAATTTCCGAAGCTCCCTTTACTCCTTCGACTGTGGAAAAGATATATGCCTTGTTTTACCACTCAAAACTTCAATTGCCTCTCTGGGTTTCTCCTTCTGATTCTCTCAAACTTGTAGGTAATGGATTATATTCTGTTGTTCAAGAAGCGTATTATTTTATTTGAATTACTTATTAATACAAATTGCCTTCTGAAATGGGTCAGTTGTAACAGTCTCCATACTCCAGAAAATCAGGTTCATACAGTACGTGCCCATTCCTCCTGTGTTGATGTTACTAGTGGACCAATAAATTTGCTTCACGTTTTATACATTATCCGCTTCCTTGACCTCTTCTGAAAAATTAGTTAGCCTCAAGTTGACTCTCTTCTCTTTCTGGTTTTACAGAGAAGAAGATGAAGAAAGGGAATTTATAGTTCAATTTTCATCTTACAAGTTCAGAAATTCTTAGCTGACTCTTCGGATAGAACAGGGGAGATATCAATGGTTATGATCGTTGTTATTATCAGTTCAGCAAGTTCCCCAGAATCAGTGAGCTTACCATGTTCCTTTCTCTTTCGTTTTTTGGTTCAATATTAAGATGATTGAAGCTCGTTTTCTGGGGAGGAATTTTAAAAATTCCAAAAATAAAGTTAATGAAAGAGTCACAAGGGAAATAAATTTCCTACCTAAACCGCTCAATTCCTTCAGGAGTTAGCTACGTCTCACTCTCAGTATTTGACTATTTTCTTATGAGTGATGATGGGTCCGTAGAGTTTAGGAGCTACTCGTACTCTACATTTGTTTTTGGTCAAAGAAGAGAAAAAGAAAATTAATGTAGTTAAATTTTGAATTTAAAAATATTAAAAATTATGATCATTTTTTAAAAATATACTACCTCTTATCTTAATTATAAGATCTTATTTATAATTATATAAAGTTTTGTCTCTCTTTCTTACCTACCATTTTAAGCCTGATTTGTTTATTACTACCTCCGATTCTAATTATAAGAGCCAGTTGACTAATTTGAGGAGATTAAGGAAGTAAGTTGAGTTAGTTATTTGTCCTAAATAAGTATTGTCTTTCCTAAAATATCCTTACTAATCAAGTGTATTAACTAGAATTATAATTATTAGAAGGTTTATCTTGAAAAAAATTGAGTAAATATAAAAGACAAAGTGGATTGGGGTCTTATATTTAAGACCAAAATAAAAGTTAAATAGGGTTTTATATCGAGAACCGAAGGTAGTACTACATATCTAAAAGTCACCTGAGAGGCAAAATATCTGTTAAACAGAAGTTGTAATATTAATGTGAAAATTTAGTCATCTTTCCCTATACTTTACATTATTTTTAATCAAATCCCTATGCTTTACATTTTTTTCCTGCAAAGGCGATTCTGTTTAGAAAATAAGAACATGTTTGGATTATAGTTAGAAATTGTAAAAATGCCTTGGAATCTATGAAACTGAAATTGCAAACTGAATTGGACAAAAACTGTTGTTTGGCTGGGCTAACTTTTCCAACCAATTTCTAGCTTTCAACCTCAATTGGACTCAACAGAGAAAAATCTGACTTTTCAAACTGCAGTTTCAAACGGTGATTATTAAAAATGAACATTTCATATTTATCCTCACATTTTCTCCTATGCCTCATCTCCTTCGTTAACATAATGAGCTTTTATTCAGACCAAATAAATTTTAATTTATATTCATGTTTGTCCATTATGTATATTTAATTAATTATCTACAATGCGTTTTCAAATATTTTTTTTGTAACTAATATTTTTATTTTATAATTTCATAAATAAACTATTTATATTTTATCATAATAATTTTACATATTTTTTAAATTATTATCACATTAAAAACATAAAATTTCAAATACTACTATTCAATAAAATTCATGCCCTTTTCAGTCATTTTACAACTAAACTAATTTTTCTATTAATGATTCAAACAACTTTTAACTTTTTTAACTGACTTTTTAAAAACACCTATCTAAACATACCCTAACTAATTTTTACTTTAACTTCAGTTATAAAAGTCAGTTGAGTTAAAAGTCAGTTTTGTCTAATGCCAATCCAAACATACCATAAATATAAGCACATCTTTCAATGAGATTTCAAATTTTGATTCATCATATTATAAAAGAATAATCTCTTATATTAGACACAACTCAACTTTACATTTTTTTCTTTTTTAAAAAAAGACGTCTCCTAGTTTTAATGAGATTAGGCCACATGGACAATCAAAAACAAAATGTCTTCATCAAAGATGACAACTTATAAGGACTAACTCAGCATGTGATAACAATTATGGAAGCGTTTGTAAGTTTTGGGAAACGTAGGGATCTGTTTAAAAATATGTGGAAATTATATGAATTAATTGGTGAATTTTTAAATAGTAGAGGATAATAGAAAAAAGAGTTAAAGAGAATAAAAGTGCTAACTATCAACTTTCATGTGCAAGCAACCACCATCCATCCAACTTAATTTTGAAGCTAATTTAGATTTAAATTAAGTAATGAAGGTTAGTATTAGGTAACACAGCTTGGAAAAAGTTGCTTTCCATCAAAATCCAAGTGGAAGCAATTCAACATTATTACTCCAAATCAACAAAGACTGCTAATGATTCTCTCTCTTTTTTTTTTTTTTTTGCCCTTTGTTTTTTTAAGTGTTCCAATGAGGTTCAGATAGTGAGACATGCCTAAACTCGGGTGATGATTCTGATTGGACGCAATGGAATCTTTCAAGATTCAATTGTTTCTTTCCTTCCCAAAAAAAAAAAAATCAATTTCGTCATCATTTTTTGGGAATACTCATAAATTAGGAAAACAAACCTTTTATTGTAATTGCCACGCACTTTTGACCAAAAAAAAAAATTGCCACGCACTATCTTAGTTAGATTGGCTCAATTCGTAGTTATCATTAACTTACCCTTCATCTTTTGGCAATTAATAGTTGTTGTTAGGAAGACCTAGTTTTTTTTATATCATTAATTAATCAAGGTTTACTGATTTTTCAAAATTAAATTATTCATATTTATCATGTTTAGATCGAATAAAAATAATTTATATTAAGAACGGGAGTCAGTAATATGGTTGAAGTGGGTTGAAAGAAACTGGGTCAACAATGGCAACTACAAATCCAATAGATACAATGTATTTTTGACCCTTCTCTGAGGAAGAAAAGGTTGACCTAATTGTCTCAAACTCCTCATTCTCCCATCAGCGTTAATGGATTCCAAGTGTCCATTTTAGAGTCACCCATTAATTAGTATTTACACATATAATATTCTAAATGGCGAGGAAATTAATAGTTTATAAATTTTACTCCCTTTAAATTTAAAAAATAGATAATTAATTTATAAAAATTAAAAATATTAATTAAGTTAATTATTTGTTAAAAAGAATTTGTATTGATTTCTCTTATACTTTGTTGTTTAATCTATTAAAAGCTGCTCCCAGTGATATTAACTCCTTAAATATATGTAGTTTGGAAAAACTCTTTTAATACATACAATTCATAAGGATAGTTTGAAAAAAAATTATTGATTTAGAAAACAAAATGGATTGAGACTTTACATTTAAAAGTAAAATGAGTCTCCTGATTAATTTTTATATTTAGAACGTATGCAAGTGAAAAGGATATTTGAAATTTGAAAAAATAAAAATAAAGAAACAAACAAAAGTGAAGTTGGGTGGGAAGAATGGCAAATACTTGGAGCTTAACGATATTCTATGTATCCACTTGCATTTCAAAGTTTGGAGAGGTAGTTGCCACTTGCAATTCAGATCTTATGTGGAAATTCAGTTACCATGTTGGAAAAAATTATAGTCACTTTTTTAAATCATTTTCTTTTAAAAGTGGGGTTAAATTATTGGTGCCACCTTCTTATTGATTAATTCGGTGTTAGAGAATACAAACCCCACATGAAAATTGACTAATAAACAGTTTGTGTGTGTGCGTGCGTGTTTGTGTAAGTTTATACTTAATACCTATTGTAACCAAATACTCCCTCCTTTCTTTATTATAAGAGACATTTGATGCTTATGGTATGTTTCTATATATAAGATACACTTAAAAGTTATCTCTACTTTTTTGTGTTGATTTCTTATTTTACTTATATTTATTGTCTTCAACTCACACTCTCCCTCCCTCCCACTTCTTTTTCTTTTAATAATTTAATTGTTCTCTCTCATGCTCTTTCTCTTTATTAATGAGGATATTTTTGAAAAAAAAATTGTACTTTTTACACATTGATTATTTTTAATTAATTTTAACTGTTTTTTATCATCGTAATTCAGTTATTCGTCTCTTATAATAACGAACAGAGGGAGTAATAGTTTAAGATACTTATGAAATTGATAAATTCGAATTCTTTTTTATTTTGGCCTGAATAAATTCAAATTCAAGCCACATGGATATAAAAGTTAGCATTTTTGAACCTCCGAGCAATTCTATCGGGCACTCGTAATCTATTTTTATTGTTCAACTTTTTAACAACATAAATAAAACCAAAAACTGTCTTTTCTGTCTATCTATCCAAGGGATGGAAGGCAAAGGCCTTTGGTGTCCATAGCACAACAATAATTTATCTCTAAGATGTTTATATTTCGTTAGCTATATTTTTACTTTGATGATAACGAGACTGGAGTGAGCTTTAGTGTTGCCCATCACATTTTGAACAAATAAAATTTAATATAATCCGTTTTCGCATTTGAAAAGTATACAAATATAAGTGAAAAATATCTTTTTGACGGTTGTTTTATACAAAATAAATTTATTATTAAAAAGTTATAAATTAAAGATTTGGACACTTTAGATTTTTTTTTCCCAATAAGGATGAGCACCGAAATTGAACATAGTGAAAGCTGGTTTAGCTAACAAAGATATAACTTATAAATCCACTTAAATCTTATTTAACCAAACAAAAAGATAATAATATATTACTGCTTTGACCCACATCTTACTAGATATTTCAAAAACAACCAAATCATCGGTAAAGTTATGAATGAACAAAAACATTCACTTCTATAAATTTAAAAAAATATTCTTTCAAATAGTAATATAAAAATTACAATATATACAGGACAAAAACATTTCCTTCAAATGACTGTATGGAAATACGGGTACGTATATGTCCATATTATGCTTCATTTATTTAAAACTGCATTTTTTTCAAATAAATAATATAATACTACATCTGGTATTTAATATAAGACCTATTTGACTTTTATTTTGATTCTAAATATAAGACTCCAATCCATTTTGTCTCTCACATTTATACATTTTTTTTCCAAAGTAGCCCTTCTAACAATAGTAGTTCTAGTCAATACACTTGATTAGTAAGGATATTTTAGGAAAGATAACACATATTTAGGACAAATAACTAACTCAACTTATTTTCTTAATATTCTCAAATTAGTCAACTGGCTCTTATAATTAAGAGTGGAGGTAGTACAAACTTTTTTTGCGAAGGCAAAGATAAAGTTTAAAATAATAATCATAAAATAATGAGATGCCCGGAGAAGCTTGGATGACAAACGCTGTGATGATGATTGGGCTTTGTGAGTGGCGCATTCAAATCCAACTAAAACTTACTGAAAGAATTCAGGCCTAATTTTATTGGGCCATGAGAATTGTCAGCCCAATGGCATCTGTGAGTGGCCCATTCAAATCCAACTAATGTCTACTTTGCCTTCATAACAATAATTCACAAAAAATGACAGGTTTAGTATCAGTAGGGCTTCTCACCACAGATTCTCTGATGCAATATTCATGAGGCTTTTGAAACTCTTGGTAGCTCTAAACTTTACCAGTGTTGTGAATTAATAAAAAGGGGGAATGACACATGAAACGATGGAAGAGAACAAAAGGAACATGAGCAGTAAGAGGATAATGGAGAGCTGATTCCACAACTTAATTCAAAATTACGAGACTTAAATGTATAGGCTTTTCCACTCTTATATATATCTTATGCATGTTGAAAATGTCACAAGCACCAAGCCTTTGACATTTTCTTAAAATTTAAATTTAATTCTGATACCACTTGTTGAGAATAACAAGTGAATAAAATAATGCATATGAGTGAGTTTGAAACTATATATTAACCCAAAATTTAAAGACTTAAATTTATAGGTCTATATATAATATATGTTTGTGTGTATACACATAGATACTAAGCCCAATTCTACCTTATGTGGGATTTTCTATATTAAGTTTGCTCATACTTAACATCATAGCAACTAAACCTATGACACCTAATAGATATTTATTTTCTGTTGGGTGAAACTTGAGAAGTTCCTTGATCATTGTTTGAGACTTATAGAAGCTAATCAAAGTTGATGTTTCTAATGAGTATGGTCTTATGGAGGAATTGATTCATCTGAAGGAAACATAATGAGGAATCATTATACCATGAAAAATTCCGAGTATTATGGCATTTGCAAAGAATGAAATTCTTGATTTGTAATACTTTTAGCTTTTTTACCTATCTAGATGACCTATTAGAGAGATTACCATAATGGATTTCCAAACTCATATAGGTTAGACTGAATGAGAAGATGGACCCATTATATATTCTAGGGGTTCACAATATCCGCATGTCCAATGTACCTGCTTGAACCAGGGGAAAAAAGCCCGATCCGGTCTGAAAAAACATAACCCAAACAAAAAAGGGACACTTTTGGGTAGGGCTTACCACACGTAGGACTCGGCCGTGGTACCCTGCCTGTTTGGCCCTACCCAGAATATTTACAATTACATATTATAATAATATAAAATATATAATATAATATAAGATTATATTAGATTTTAAGTTTTTAATTTTTTTTTTCTTTCACTCTTCACTCTTCAGAATTCAGATGCCCTAACTAACGCAGTGTCGCCCTCCTTCTCAACTCACCTCTCGCCTATCACTTCTCGCCTCTCCGTCGCTCCTGCCTCCCAATCTGAAGCAAGTTGCCATTGCCCACTGAATACTCCAGCTGAACCACCGTCACGGTCTGTGTCTCTGATGGTCTCGAGCTCAACTCGCCAAGTCGTAGTCATCGAATCCTCTCTTCCTCGGCTTGTTGCTCCACGGCTGCGGTCTCTACTTGGCGAGTCGCGACAGCACGGAAGCAACACCCTTTGACCAGCATTGAAGTAGTGAGCCAGTGACCACCTCAATATTTGTCTCCCTCTATCGATCTTGTCTTCTCCATCTTGTTTAAGCATCTGCTCGCAAGAGTCTGTCTCCATCTTCCTCCATCGATTCAATCTTCTCCATCACTGTCAAGGTTTATTTCTTGCTATTTGGTTCTACTTCGATTCTGTTGGTTTCATATAGTGCTTTTGTTGTTTTCAGTTGCAAATTTATTTGCTTGGCGAAGATGATACCAATTTCGAATCCTGATTCTGCTTCGATTCGTTCTGTATCATATAATCTCTTTGTAGTTTTCTGTTGCAAATTTATTTATTTTTGAATCCTCATATGATATGATGAATTTACTTAAATACAACTAGAATTTTGCCATGTTCATTTTAGTTTCCAAGAATTTGAGATAACAGAGAAATGGTTCTGCTTCAGTGCTTCTACTGTGAATTTGTTTTGGGGAGGAAGATGCTGTTTAATATCTGATTTTAGTAAGAGAAAATGGTGCTGCAGTGAAATAATCATAGAAGAATATGGATTAAAGCTTATATAGATTATATATACTGTTGCATGACATTAGAAAATGCCATTGTTCGGTGCTGTGCGAATTATGAGGCTGTATTATTCGAATTTGGAATTCAGTTTTGTGTATGTGCTGTAGTTTTCTTCCTTGGAGTTACCTAGAGTGCCGAAATGCTAAAATAAGCAATGGGGATTTGTAGTGTTGGTGTTGGTGGCATGATCATATAAGCCTAATAGCTAGGTTCGAATTGTTAAAGCTTGAACTGATTATATTTTGCTTTTTTGGTGTTTCCAAACATTAAACAACTGTCTCAAAGGACTAAAGCATAAGCATGATTAAAAACTCTAATGTGATGGTTAGGATGGTATTTTTGATGCTGGAGAATTTTTTTGATTTAAGAGGAAGTGCTGTTCATTTTTGTTGAAAATGCTTAAATGAACATAATGGTATGATTTGGGGGTGGCTCACTGTTTTGAGGCACAATAATATGATACAAGAGCATTAAATTACTAAATCATACATGAGATACGCTTAGAGGTGCATATAAAGTGTTTGGGTAAAAATAGAAGTAAAATGGATAAACTCTTCCCTCTCCCCTGTTATGGACAGCATCGATCTTCTTGTTTGAAATAGTAGTCATGCTTATTTATAAACATTCTGTTATATTAACCCAAGATTTATGAAGAGGAAATGAATGAATAGTTGTAAAAGAAACAATTTACAGAACTTGCGAAGATTTGATTGTGATACTATGAGGTTATTATGGGTGAGGAAGTGAATGACATGTACTTTTACTTCATGTGTTTATATCAGTAAATAATATTCATGCATAGAATTCTAATGGAATATTTGCTTTTGGTTGTAGTCACAAATTGTTTGCTGTTAATTCTAGTACAGTACGTGCTGATTCTGGGAACATGTTGATATGGCTATGTCGTTTGACTAGCTAGACTTTAGTGTTCTTATCTTAGTGACAACTTATATTCTGATATATTGAATTATAATATTGTTTTATATATTATTTTTTAGACGCTTCATCCCTTTCTAATTAGTAATTTATTTGTGATTTATCTTTCTGAAGCAATGGATATGCAACAATCAAGAGCATGGGATCATCTTGCTAAGTTACCATTAGAGGATACAAATAGAAATATTAGAGCTGCATGTAATTATTGTAATGCACATTTTACTTGTGACCCAATGAAGCATGACACACTGTCTATAAAGAGACACTTATCAAAATGTTGCAAGAAAACACACAAACCGTAGTACTTGATGTCATGTTATGATGAGTTAGATTTATCTTGATTAGTTGTTGAAAGTTATTATAGATTCATGATCATGAATTGTAATTTGGATGATTTATTTATTGTTGGAGAATGTTACGAAGAATGTTATGGTGAATTAGTTTTGTTTATTAAAGTATTTATCTATTTATAGTTGTGATCAGATTCCCTTGCTTCAATCATTCTTAATGTCAGTAAGAAGTATGTTATAGTTGTGATATTAGTTGTTTTCTTATGGCAAAAAGCACATTATAGAATGTCTTTTTTAGATATAATTAGAAATTTTTTTCAGGGCATCACCACTTGGGCAGGAAGCCCGCCTGCCCAGCTCAAAATGGCTAGGGCTTTTATGGGCAGGACCGGCAGCCGGCTCATTATTCAGGCTGGGCATCAGACAGGGACGTGCTTTGCCCATGATCACCCCTAAATTATATTCCCAAGGACTTGACCAAGTTGGAGGGTCATATATGAAGGTAAGGAGCGTCCCTTCAAAGCAAAATTAGAGACCTTTGGGTCGCGGCAGTCTAAGTTGGATCCCGAGAGTTTGGCAACTCTTAGAATCACATTGAAAAAAACAAAAAAGTACTCTTATGATATATCAGATAATTATGTGAGGAGAATTTTATGTTGGCTTGTATAAAAATGTTTTTTTTCCCCTCCAGTGATTGTGAATTTTCCAAATACCTCCAAAAAGTCGCAGCTTAGCGTAGGGCTTAGGCATAAAAAAACCATAAAACACAGTTGCTAATATGATTTGACCACTTTCGTCCTCATCCTCAAATCTACAATCTTATTTACATGTCATGCCTTGGTTGGATCTGATCTCATATCAAAGAGAAACTTGCAATCATTCATGTTTGCCGATTCAAACAACGCTCAGATTTTTGACCCAAAAAAAAAAAACAACGCTCAGATTACTTAAACTCGATCATTTACTTTACTAGTTAAGGTCTCGCATGTGATCCGTAGAATGCTTACAATTTTGGGCTTATTGGACTGGGCTCAAGAAGGCCCATCCATGATGCTTCGCTCAAGCTGCCCATGTGATCCGTAGAATGCTTCTAATTTTGGGCTTATTGGACTGGGCTCAAAGAGGCCCATCCATGATGTTTCACTCAAGCTGCCCATATTTCACCGTCATATTCTTAACTTCATTTATCTTAACTAATGAAGTTAGATCTAGTGAAAGAGGTTAATTCCCTACAAGATAACAATCAAGTTTTGAATTCTCACTGAGAAAAGTATCAATATTTAATGCCTGACAATTCTTCAAATAAAATTTTCTCTAATAAAAAAACCTACGCGTAACTAGGAGGGGAAAAAAAAAAGCTTTGTTTATCTTTCTCATCATCTTCTGTGCTTTTACTCATTTCTTTTATCTTTATTCCTTTCATTATGAATGGAATTTAGAGCAAGAGGTTGGTTTTCCTTTTAAGTTATCGAAGGATAATTCAAAACAATTCAGTGTATTACATTCAGTTTGCTACAAAGTTACAATGAATTCCTTTTGATAAATCATTGAATACAAGAATTGCATACGGGAGGGAAGTCAAAAACTGTGTTATATATATATATATATATATATATATATATATATTTATATGCGTGTGTGTGAATTGTTTTGACGTTTTGTTCTTTTTCCAAGTTATGACGAAGCCTAGAAACTATATACCTAAAGTAGGCGAGCAATACGGAGCATGGAAATGGGTACCCATATGTTATTAAATAATGTTTTTACTTCACTGTACGCAAATAGTAAATAAACATTATATATGCAATTAGGACTAAAAAATATTGGAGGGAAGTTTGACTCGAACGGCACATGCATTGACTTGGACATTTCATACATAATACTCCTCTAGAACTTCATGTAAGACTTAATTAGCTAATTTAAGTAGATTAAAAAGTTAGTTAAATTAATTAATATAATATATATTTTTTTAAATACCTTAAAAACCTTTTTAATTCAGTCTCTCCCTCATACTTGATTATTATTGAAGGAATATCAATACGGTTAATTTAAAAAAAATAAACGTGTGAAATAAATCTCACATATAGAATCATCATTAACTCTTTAATTAAATCTTATATTAAGAATCGGAAGAGTAATTACTAAAAAAATAAGACACCTCGTCATGGTTAGATGTCCCCTTCTGGCCTTTTAACAAATCGAATGTATCCCGATTGAGTAAAGTGCAAGAATTTAGATTCTAAACCGATCTTTAAGTTCTACTTAAATGTAAGAGTGCATGTTGAATTCTCCGTGGATACACTAAGTGCTTGAATTCTTTCCATTGGGTTAAAGGAATACAATATATATAAATATATATATATTAATTGAAAGAGGATCTAAATCTAATTAATTTTTTAAGAAAGTAACTCCTTGACTTTCGCCTAGAAAAGTCGAGAAAACTTGGATAGTTTATCAACCGACGCGCACGTTGTATATATAAATCAATATATATATATATTAAATATCACTATATATATCTATATTACAGCAAAACTTAGTCTTAAGAAGGAGATATATAATGCATTTAGCTCCTTTTAAAACTCCGTAGAATTTCCTAATTACGAACTGGTCAATATGAACATGTGGAAATTTTTGTTATGGTTGACGTTGATACGCTACCAAGGAGATTGAACGAGTCTTAGTACATGGTTTACTTGTCTTGGCGAGCTGGCACGATGTTTACTGATTGTTATTACTCCCACTAAACAACAAATTAGATTAATATTCCACCACCTCTGTGTGTGTGTGTCTATATATATATATATATATATATATATATAAACAACACTATAAAGCGCCTTCAAACCAACAGCAAACCCCGACCAAGACGAGCTTAGAGTTTCCTGCACTTGCCAGCTTCAACAATTAATTAACCATGAAGGTGACACCAATTATTCTTTCTTTCTTTCTTTGTTTCTTTATGGTTTTGTTCATCGGTGAAACGCTAGCAAGCTTAGTGAACTTTGTGTGTTTCGATATTATATTGCAGCAAAAGATAGTCGTACAGGTTCCCATGCACTGTGATAATTGCAGAACCAAGGCCCTGAAAATCGCATCAGTGGTTAAAGGCGAGTTCCACCTACTAAATTCCTTTCAACAATTCCATCTATTGTTTTCCATCAACACTGTGTATGTGGTAGTGTTTTATTATCATCCTACGTGCTTTTTCAGACCAGCCTTGCTTAACTAGAATGTTTTGTGAACATATATATATGCAGGTCGGGTGCACTCGGTGGCGCTAGAAGGCGGAGATCGGGATCGAGTGGTGGTGGTCGGAGAAGACGTGGATTCGGTTTGTTTGGCTAAGGATCTGAGGAAGAAATTCACCCACGCCACCATTGTAAGCGTGGAAGAAGTGAAAGATAAGAAGAAAGAAGAAACGAAGCCAGAGGAATGGCTGCGTTACTGGCATCCTCCTCCTTACAACCCTTATGTTGTTTGTGAAGAGTACCGTGATGACGGTTGCACCGTCATGTGACCGCCGCCGGAGAGAGATAAAAATAACTTTCCGGCCGACCTATTTTGTGTGCACCTTTTGATTCTCCTGTCTAAACACAGATGAGAAGATAGCATGTCTATTGTTGTTTATGTCATGTTGTTATTTATTGTAGTAAGTGAAACGAAGATCACCATTTGAAATTTGTACGAGGTGTGATGACATTATCAAATCAAAATAGATAGACAAATTTAGTTTTTCTACCAAGGTTAGATTAATATTTAACTGCGTTATTCAAATCTGCATATACCATCTGCCACACGCAACTTGTTGATTTCATGATTCTTATTTCCTTGGTGGCATTTTCCAAGTTGATTATTATTATTTTTGGTCTTGTTTTAATATGTATGTATGTGAATTATTGGAGGTGTGATTGATTAATATCAATATCAATACGGAAAACATTCTACGAAATTTGTCCTAGTCCTCTTCGCTAACGTATTGACCAAGACGGCATTGGAGTCTTGATACTTTTTCCCTCTATATATATAGCTCTCTACATAGGTAAGTCTCCTCCATTCATTTAATCATTTAGTTGATTTAATGCTAAAAGATTACTAATTGTAACATTAAAAAAAATCAAATATATTATCAGTTTCGCTGTAAAGAAGCATTTTTCATAAGAACATTTTAAGTTATAATAATAATAATAATAATTTATTAGACTAGTTCTTCTTAGTTCTTACAAAACATGGCAAATTAAAGTTTGAACTTTTATTGAAAAAGGAGCTCATAACCGTTTTGATTATTAGGTTATTCCTAGCTAGCTAAAAATAATTATTCTCTCTTTTGTTGTGTATCTATACGATCCAATCATGAAGATTGTTAGTTATAGACATGCATGACCAATGAATTTAATGATGTTCATGGTTTCCTCAGCAGCATAATATGAGCAGACTTAAGGCATTTCACATACAAAATCAAACGATGGCCTGTATGAAAATGATAGTACACCGGTTTATTACGCCAATTTAAACCCAAAATGTAATATTTTTATAATTTTTTTAATGCATAGTTGAAGGTTTCCTATTTAATGTACGTGGTCGAGTTTGAGTCAAGGTCTTTCAATGTGAATCAGACGAGAAAAAAAATATCATGAGATGTATATCAGAAGTCAAGGTCGTCTATATAGATTTAGATATATATATATATATATATATATATATAAATCAGACAAATGTACAGAGAAGAAAAATTAGTTAGCATCCGCAATGTTTCCACATTGACGTCGACTCTAATAAACTGACTTATTATCAAGGGAGAATCTTAATTAAATCAGTTTAAAATATCAAAATTCAGATTAAAATCTGTACTTTTAACAAATTTTTAATTAGGTCAAAAGGCCTTATTAGAAATTTTTGAATGTTGTTAAAAGACTAAAATGTTCTTTTATAATTTAAAATAATATTATTTTGAAAAGAAAAAATTAAACCATGAAACCATGAAACTTGACCTTATATAGTATTTATTTATAAAAAATGTTTTACATAAGAAAATTGGAAAATACTAAGAGCAAAAAATTGAGAATGCATAATATAATATTTGATACTAACTATAATATATTGATAAGAACTTTATGGGAGCAAGGACCTTTTTTTTTTTGGTAATGGGAACATGGGCTTTTTAATTGCTTGATTCTAACACCATCAAATTAATAATTTTCTGAAGATTTTTTTGTCTAGTTAAAAAATCAGAATCTTAATGCATTAGTAAAGTTTTGCGTCAAATTTGTCATTTCTTTCTTAAGTGCTTTGCTATATATGTCGTATAGATGTTCATATCATCTTAGATTTTATAATCTCATTACTAAAATTCATACTAATAATTAATGTGAATTTGTATTAGAAATCTAAATAATTTTTTCAATATTTGATGGGACGGGTGGAGTAATTTGCAAACTTAAAGGGTTATTTTAGTCTTTTAACAACATCAAACAATCCCTAAGGCCACTCTGACTTAGAAATTTGTTAAAAGTGCATGCCTTAATTTAACTTTTGATATTTTAATTGGGATTTTCTCTATTATTAATTCTCAACCATGCTTGACTTGTTATATAAAAATTAATATCCCACTGGCTGTTGCGTTAGTTTTCCTTACTCTTATTCATATGGTTTACTTCTATATGCACACTGTTTGATCGAGAGTGTTCAGCCAAAAAACTCATGGAGGAAAAATTTGTTTAAAAGCATATATAGAGGAATCATTATTCAAATACTCTTTAAAATTATATTTTTGAAGATAGGAGTTATTAATTATTAGCAGCACTTTTCTTAGAACTATCATTTATATATAGTTATGCCGTAAAATATACATATAAAACATCATCATGAAAAGAATAAAAAGAAACCTAATAATAAGAATGATTTCAGCAAATATTGATAATATCATTAATCTTTTTAAAAGTTAGTTTTCTTAAAAAAAAATAAAAATTATTATTATTAACTTTGGTTTTTAATATAAGACCCAATTGATTAATTTGAAAATATTAAGAAGCTAAAAAGTTATATATGTTACATGATTTCTCTAAACTATTTATACACATTATTAGATTATATATCAGTTTACAAGTCAAGCAAATTAATTTGTAAGAAGTGATAGCTATTATATTTTAAAATAATTTATTTATTTTTAAATTTTTATAAGGTAGTCAGTTGAATTTTATATAAACTAGTATTTTATACAAATTTTTAAATAAAAATTTTCTTATGGTCAACAAAAAATTTGCGCAACGGTCCAAATTTTGTACTGATACATTGACCCGCTGCTTGTGGTCCTGCAGGCCCACTAGCTGCGACGCTACATGCGTCTTCCAACTTTTCATACTGGACTAATCAGTACGTCGCTTTTAATTTTTGTCGGGGGGATGTAATACTATGCAGATCCATAGACCAACATCAATGTGGAATCGATTAATTGCTTGAAAATAGTGTAATGTGTCACTATGAATTTTATATTGATGTTGATGCTGATGAATACTTATAATTACTATCTCTGATACTAATTATAAGATCTTGTATTTAGTCAGAATAAAAGGTAATATGTTCTTAAAAGTTTTTTTTTTAAAAATTTTTGACTTGACGAAACGTGTCAGACTTCAGGGAGGAATTATTCCAATTTCCAGCCCCGTGAAGTTTGACAAGATCCTAAAATAGAGACCCTTGTATGACCTTTCCACATTCCAGAATGTACAGTCATATTTTTCCTCCTATTTAACGTTTCCGACACTGCTGGTGCTGCTTAGAACTACGTTCACTCGCCCAACATTGTGCGGTTTTGGTTGTTAAAATTTAAGGCTCTTTACTTTTTTTTCCTTTCAAATCAATCTAGTATCTTAAAATAATTTTTAATAGATTTAATATCTAAAAATGTTTTTCAGTGGTAGTTATTACCTAGCAACCTGTACTTTGAACTATTTTTTAGTAGTAACTAATATCCTAAAAATGGAAGTTGAACACTTTTTTTTTTAATCAGACCAATATCTATTATTTTAAAGTATTTTTTTAATAGTATCTAGTATCTTAAAATAATTGTTAGTGTGTTTAATACTTTAAAATATCTTTACAGTAGCACCTAATATCTAGCAAGTTGGACATCTAATACTTTTTCAAAAACACACGGTGTTCTAAACTAATTTTAGGATATTGAGTGTCATTACGAGAAAATTACATAGGGCATCAGATGTATTGAAAATTAGTTTAAAATACTAGGTACTATCGAGAAAATACTTTAGAGTGCAGCTTGTTAAGTATTAGATGTTACTAAAAAATATTTTTAAATATTAGTTGCATTAAAAGTTATTTTAAGACATTGGATACTACTAAAAAAAGATTTTAAAATAAAAAAATGTTGATTTGAAAAAAAAAAACAAGAAGAAGTAAAGAGCCTTTAGTTTTAACACTCAAAACAATTTAGAAGGTGTTTGGATACCCTAATAGTTACTTTTTAGAAGTATTTTTTTATAAATTAAGACAAATTCCTCCACATATTTATTTTATATCATAAAAAACTTTTAAGACTATAATTTTAATTTTATCCAAATACTCCTGTAGCTTTGGATTCGAGAGAGGAAGAGGATGATGGCAAGAATGGAGAAGGAAAGCCGGTCCCCCATCGAGGGCCCCACGCATGCAAGTGGCGTTGAAGTGATTTGAGTGTCCTGTACTCTTACACACACACAAACACACACACACACGCCAGTGTACAAAGACTTGGACCTTTCCCATTCTCAGCCGCATCGACTTGGAAATTATACTACCCCACCTTTTAGTTTTTAATATAAAAATTATTTATGATTAAATTTAATCTTAAATATAAAATCGTACATTAATCTATATTTTGTTTTTTTTACTTTAATCCACATTAGTGCTTCGAATCACCCATTAATTTAAATTCAAGTATTATCCCTATATATTAATATCGGGCCCCCGGATATATGACATACTCATCTTACTTTATTTATAAAGTAAAGGGAGATATTTTTTGTCCTTAATTAATATAAGTTATCTCTAATTTGTTGTATTGACTGCTAGTTTCTTGAAAATAGCATATAGACGTATATGAAATTAGGATAAATTTAAAAAGCTAAAATAGTTAAGATTAATAAGATTTAATATTTTTCTCAGTTTTAGTTTAAGATATTGAACTGCAACCAAAAGAATATCTGACAACATGTTTTTTTTTGTTTATTAATTTATAAGTATTTAATTCAAAAAGAATCTTGCTTATAGTATCCAGCCTCTTTTGCTTGAACGAAGTATTATCGATGAAGTTGTAATTTCCACGCGTAAGTCAATGCTACGTAAGTCTATAATTTTGGAGTTTTCTTTTTTGTATTTTACTTATCCAGAATAAAAAAACTAACAGTTGATAGAACAATTAGAAGGGACTCAACAATATCCTTTAAAATAATGAATTTCAAAATTTCAAACCCTTGAATAAAAAAAAAATCATGCTAAGAGAGTTATCCGTTAAGTCCTAATAATACTTAAATATATATGATCCTTTGCACTTCAAGTAATATGATTTTCTATATATATATAAATTAATATTATAATTTGAATCTATAAGATATATATTTAAGGAAAATTGTGCATATAATATAAATTTTGTGTGAAATTTTAAATACATTTACGGACTTTATATGGAGGACCGGCATATGATGTTTAGCACTACTGACAATGCTGTTCTAAACATGTAATTTGACTAATAAAGGGAAACTATTAAGAGTTTAGTTATAGTGGGAATACAAAAGGTCAAATAATGCATGGACATAAGATGAAGAGATTTGAAGCCAAACAAGTTAATAATTTAATATACTAAATTAGCCAATAATTTAATATAGATACGAGTCTTCCGGTCCTAAGACTAATTTAAGAGTTAATATCAGTCATATATGCAAGACTTATTTAACATGTTTATTAATTTTTTTAGATTAATCCTATTAATATTTTTTCAATAACAATCAAGTGGGAGAGGAAGAGAAGGAATTAAAAAAATGATTATGATATTTTAAAAAAAAAAGTCATATTAACTAATCTAACCAACATTCTTAATTTACGTAAATTAGTTTATTATGTTTTACATTAAGTACTAAAAGAGTGCTATATAATAATTTATTATATTCTTTGTGTATTTCTGTTAATATCAGCATGAACAGGTAATTAAAAAAAACGAAGTTACCTGTTCTAAGACGGAAATTTAATACTAACTCCGGTTTTTAATATAAAATGTAACTGATTAATTTGAAGAAATCAAGAAAATTATTATATTAGTTTAAACACATAAATATTTTAGAAAAATTATGTAATATATATTATAATTAAATATTTTATTATTTTAATCTTTCTGAAATTAATTAACCGGGTCATGTATTAAGATAGAACTACTGTTGTACTAGCATGACAACAAGGAAGAGATTACTGCCAGCTCCACATCCATGCCAAGGATTAGTTAGGCGGGTCAATCTTTGAGTCCAATGGGCTTGATCTAAAAACTAAAACCACCCAACATCACTTATCCCCTTCTAATTTTTATGCCTTTTCTGATTCTGATAAGTCGAGTCTCTCTACTATTTACGGTAGAGTGAAAACAATGAATTGACATATTAATTATTAAAAAGATCCCTAAAGTAATATTTCTCTCATCAGTCTATAAAAATAACATTTAGCCAACTCTCTATACTTGATCCCTTATATATATAATATCAATATTTTAAATGATATACTCCTTAAAATAATTAATTATTTTAAGAAAATAAAAAGGAAAAAGAAAAATCAAATTCAAACAGTTCATATGTGATGAGTTTTGGGTTACCAAACTCATTCCCATCTAAATACAGCATTTAGTTACTCAAGCAATTAATTAATTCAGTATATAATTTAAGAAGAGACAAAATGTTGGACTATTAATTCCGATTAATAAGGAACACAGAGTAGCAAAAGTTGCAGTAAATGGGGTGCCTTCATTAGCCAATACACAGAGACAAGGTAGGGTACCAAAATATACTACAAAAACAAAATGAAACGACATAATCTAAATACCCAACCAAAAAAAAAAAAGTTTCATTCACACAACAACTTAAATATCAAACCTTTACGTCCGCTAGTAGAGTTATCGCCCTTCACAATAAGGGACATATATATACATACACACGAGTCTCACGCTCATGTAAGATCAAATCCCTGCGAATTACTATTCAAATACAATCGTAAACCTGAGGATCAGTTGGAGGGTCCTTGTTCATGAATTTGAAAGTGCTGCACAGTCCAACAGGGAAGCTATCATCACACCTATCCCCAGATCCTTTCTTGTTACAGTACCCTTCATATTCGCATATACAAAACGGCACTTCCTTAACCGGCTGCAATCCAACTTCCTCAGCTATCTTCTCTATTCTCCACTCACAGAATGGATATGCCGTCTTGTGTGTTACGTGAATTTCTCCATCTTCACTGACCATTTCTCTGCTACTCTTCAAAAAGCCTCTCACCACTCGCTTGTGTGACCTGAAATGGTATAATAATCACTAGCTGTTCAGAAGGAACATTCACATCTAACTTACATAGTTATGGTTGATTATATCAATTTGATTTACTCTATTTGAAAGGAGTGGTGCTCTCGAAAGACGAATCCAGCGTGGGGAAAATTGAAGACGATTCGATCAAACAGCTTGTGCTGCAGAAAAGGATGTTGGCTCATTGTGTGTGCGTTGACCTCATGCAGAATGGTACAGCCTAGGTTCTCCAGTTGAAGCAGGTTTTGTAGGGCTCTTGAGTAGTTCCTTGTCAAGGTATCTGAAATATTTGCTTCTTCGTCAACAGCAAAGTTAACAGGAAACTATTAAACTAATCCCATTCATAAAAGGGTTTTCATAATTAGTTAATTGAAATTATTGAACGTTGAGATATACCTTTGGAGTCCAGAGACGTGGCAACCATGTTAGAGGCAGAACCAAAAGCCTTGGCCAAGCACAGTGAGAAGGAGAAATCTCCTTCACCCACTAGCAGTATCTTGTGCTTGCTGCTGTAATGCTTTATCGTTTTCTCTTCCATCCTCACCCCTCAAATTTGATTAACGAATCATCAAGAGAAGAATTTATAGGTAATTAAAGCAGAATGAGGCCACGAATATATATATATATATATATATATATGGAGAGAGAGAGAGAGAGTACACTCGCGCACGCGCGCATGGAAGGACACTGCAATTTAGATAATGTGTATTAATTAATTCTCTAGTGCGTTGGACTCACCTAATGAGTTAATTAGGAGATATCATATAGACATGTTTTGGGAACCGTAGTGCTTCCACTTTATGAGTATTCTTGGAATAGGGAAGGAATTTTTTAATTTCATCACTTCAATAGTATATAATATTTTCAATTTCAGTTGATGATTTTGATTTGATGGTTACTGTAAGTGCATTGACGCGTGTGTATTTGAGAGAGCCAGGGGTCAGCTATTCTTTCATCTACTTATAAACACGTTTCATATACTTGAGATAAGATTAATCTTATATATTTACTTCGTATTTTATAAATCACGATTAAAAAGTTACTTATAAGTTATTTTAAATGTATTCTGCAGGCATTTCAAACTAATCTTTTTACTTTACGATTGAATTCAAGTGGGAAATTCTACAACACATGAGCATATCTTGGCAAAAACTTTTTGCTCATGTTTGCTGGAAATATATGGACTATCGGAAGCAAAAAGCTCCATCCAAATGAAAAGATCCCAGAAGGAGATCTTGCTTTCACTAATACCAAAACATTATTAGTGATCTCAGGAGTTAGGGTTCTCCAGTTCAAGCAAGTTCCTATGTGTGCGCTTTTGCACAGTAGTTATTAATTTTCAACAATGCGTCTGAAACATTTGCCTACGCATCATTTTTTCTGGATAAGTCTGATCTCACATTCATATGTTTTGGGAACTGTGAGCTTCCACCCTAAAATCTAATCCCGATATGCAGTGCTCTGACCTTCTGGGGAATTTGAAAGTTATTTTCATTACTTTAATTGTAATTTCCACTGTAAGTTAAAATTGCTTCACTTGTATGTCCTTGTTTATGATTCGCCATCACCTTCCTTAATAATTTCGTTTACAACGTTTCAACGAAATAAAAAAGGACAGGAATTGAACTCTATTTGAGCATTGAAACTAGTTTCTGTGGCCAATGCATGCATCGCAGTTTAAGCAAATTAAAATATTTACTTGAGAAGACGATTATCAAAAAGCTTTTCTTAGAGAATATATAGAATGTTTGGCACATGGTATAAGAGTGCTTCCTACACACTGTAGGGTCTTTTTCTTTTTGCACTACAGCTAGAATTAGCATTCACTTTATGTAATTATTAGTTCCAGTTGATTGTAGTCTCCATTACCATCAACACATCCTCTTTGTAAAACCTCATGAAATGATTTAGAAACAATTATATCACATTTATAAAGAAATTTCATTGCATATCCAAACTTCAATTCCACTCGAATGGTAGGCCATCAAATCGATTTTTTGAAAACCAATATCATTCTGTCACGTTAATTAATAACACAATATATACTGGATGATTTAGAATCTGTTTAGAGTAGCTTATAAGTAGCTTTTTAATTGTAATTTACGGAATACGAGGTAAATATGTGATAGGAGTTTTGTCTCAGCTTACGTGAAACTACTTATAAGTGATTTCAATCGTGATGGCAAATAAGACCTTAGTACTTGGTTCAGTGAATTCTTCTTCATTTCAAGAAAGTGTTGGCTTTACAATGATAAAGCAGCATCAGCAAACTGGATGGTGTTACAATTGCATATCTGATAAATAACAAAACCAACAATACTACCATACAACATGGATAATCAATTACTGTAACCTACATTAGATATTTACAAAATACACAGATCCTGTAACCGAATGCTGCTAATATTTTTTGCACCTTAGAATGACATATCTTCAATGATTCCAAATTAGCTCCGGCCTGCACACCATAACTTAATTGTCAACCATCCCTCTACTTTGATGAAAAATAGGGAACCAAATAAACTTGGACACGTGTATATTCCCTGCGGGATTAACTTTAAGAAAATAGAATCATGAAATAAAAATACAACACCAAATTTATACTGAATCTAACCATGTTTTAAAACTAATATTTTGTGGAAAATAACCCATCCAAATGATAAACTTAGGCTACAAAATCATAAATTTGTCAGACGAATTCTCTATAAGATCAGCCCATTAATTAAAGTCTACCATTATTATAAGGACTATCTTAAAAAAATAGATAAATATGAGAGACAAAGTGAATTGAGATCTTATATTTAGAACCAAAATAAAAATTAAACGAGCTCTTATATTAAAGACTGGAGGTAGTATTCGATTCATTGCCAACAGCAAGTTAACAAGATCCTATTGTGAATTATTCCCATTTATAAATGGGTTTCCATCATTACCTAAATGAAATTCTTGAACAGTGAGATAACTTTGGAGTCCTGAGACATGGCGACCATGTTCGAGGCGGAACCGAAAGCCTTGGCCAAGCAGAGTGAGAAGTAGAAATCTCCTTCACCCACCAGCAGAGTATCTTATGCTTGCTGCTGTAGTGCTATATATATATATATATATATATATATATATATATACTTTTCTCTTCCATAATCCTCACCACTCAGTTTGATTAACGAATCATCAACAGTAGAATTTATAGGTAATTAAAGAAGAATGAGGCCGTGAATATATGTATATACATGGAACGACACAGTGATCAGATAATTTCTATTTAATCAATTAATTTAGGCGGTTGGAATCGCCAATTTCTGGGTAAATGTTTTGGGAACTGTGGAGCCACTTTATATTATGACTATGAGTATGTATTTCTTGGAATAGTGAAAGTGGTCTAAAATTTCTTTAAACTTGTAAATCTACCACTCCAATAATCCTAAATGTAAATCTAGTATATTTAGTGCTAGTTTATCAATTTTGTCCTTACTTAACTCTCTTTGAAAAGAGGGGAAAAAAAGATATGAGAATTATTTGTAAATATGTAGAGAGAAAAAGACTTCAATAACGAAGAAATTAAAAAATTGGTTCTTTTAACAAAATCTTGTTAATTTAATACATTTTTTAATATGCAAAAATATATTATAAGTGACTTATTCTAAGGACTGGAATAACAAACATTATAAATACCAATGAAAGTTAATTTGCTATGTACGTAGTGCTGCTGGTTCTCAAGGGCTAGGTTTCCGGTAATCCATGGATTGGCCCAAAACGACTGTTGAGGCTTGAAAAAAGGCAAGCAAATTAGAATTCGCTGGTAGGTCTGTCACATTCAATTTTGATATATGCCAAACTAGGAAGAACAATAAATACTCTTCCGGTTCTGAATATAAGATCTATTTTATAGTGTAAGTTACACTATAAAATAAGTTTTATATTTAGGACCGGAATAGTACATGTTTAAATGAAAAGGTTCAACAGTACACTTCAAATCATAGATAGCTTTAATTAATGGTCTCAAAGATCATCTCCTACACTTCCTAATTAAGAATAAAACGACTTTATTTTGTCTCTCAGAATAATGTTCGACTTTTTCTTAGTCAATATTGAAATTTCTAAAGGTATATGAAAAGAAGTGAACTTTAGTAAATTATTTTGCGACATACTTCATACATATACATATATCTTAAATATGATCAAATATGACCAATATTGTTAAAAAGTTACGTTAAGTGTAGGCAAATCGAACGTAAATATACATATATATATTTTCATGATTTCATCGAGTTCAACAGAAACAACAACAAAAAAGTGAAACAACGAAGCCTAATACCACCAAAAACCAACTGTACATACAAAGAAGAAATGAAGCTAATGTTTGCTTGAAGCGCTGGCGGCCATGGCACGAAGTTCAGAAACCTCTCGAGTGAGAGATTCCACCTTAAGAGCTAGTGCCTCAGAACTGGACCCCTTGATGAATATGAAAGTTGAGCAATCTTTTACGTTGAACTTCTTCCTCCCATCGCCACTCTTCACACTGTAACCTTCATAATCACTCACCCAAAGTGGAACTTCGTCCTTCAAGTACAGCCCAGTACTGCTTCCAAGTGTCTCCAGGTCCCACTCACTATAGGGGTGCGTTGTCCTGTGTGTCACATGAATTTACTACTATACAAAATATTTAATTTATAATGCCTGATTTAGTATTTATTTAACAAAATGTTATAGCTAGCACTCAATAATTTATTTTAAAAAAACATATTCTGTAGTACTTTTTTAAATAAGTAGTACAATGCATTTCCTTTTAAAAAAAATTATAAAAATCTCCTGTGGCATATTGTTAAAAAAAGTTACAGGATAATTAGGACTTATTGTAGAACCACTACAGAAAATCCTTTTCTTTAAAAAAAAGAAGAAGTTACAAGCTTGCTGCAACACTTTCTGAAGAAAATGCTACAACAGAGCATTTTCTTTAAAAAACTTATAAAAATCTCTTGTAGCATTTTAAACATAAAACGCTACGAGATATGCCCCTGCTGCAGTATTTTCTACAAGTGATGTCTTTACCCCTCTTTTTTCTCTCTCTTTTTTTAACCCACGCCTCACAACTCTCGCTAGCTTCTCATAGTTTCGCCATTTTTTTAGCTTGCTCCCTATTTCTCCGCAGCTCCCTCTGGTCTCTGTACTTACTTCTTCCTTTTCCCCAAGCGTTGCCACCACTCTATCCCTGCTCCCCAGTTTCCCTCCTCACTTCCACTTTCCATACCCATTCCCACCTCCTTCTTTTCGTCCCCACCCATGATTCCCACCCTATTTTTTCTTTCCTCATTTTCACCCTTTTCCCTTCCTGATCTTGATTACAGTCCCCACCCTTACCCACGATCCCCACTCCCTTCCTATCCTAACTCCATCTTCTTTGTCTCCCCCTTCTCGTATCCAATTTCCTAATTCCCATTCTTATTCCTTCTGTCCTTACACCTCTTCCCCGTCCCCATGCTCTTTTTACTTTGTTTGTTTATTTATTTTTACAAGGCACTCAATATAGTTCAGCTCAATTTACAATACATTGTAAGTATTTTTATTTTTTAATTATTATGGTATCAGAGCCAAGTTCGGGTCAACGTACCAATGAGAATGCTAGGCCCTAAAGGGGTAGATTATGAAGTCCCATATCAACTGGAGAGAAGAACAAAGCATGCTTTTATTAAGGTGCGGATACTTTTTCCTCGTAAACTCGTTTTCTGGGTGGCTACAGCTGCACCTATGGAAACAAAACGATGAGATGGCTACAGTTGCACCAAAGTAGACAATATCTATGAGTGACACCTGGGGACGTTAGCCGATGTGATACTTCACAATTCACCCCCTTAGGACCCAGCATCTCGTTGACACACCAATTCAACCTTGGGTCTGATACCAAATGTAATTTTCCTAAGTCTTGGAGTGCAGCCGTAACCACCAGAGAGCGTTGCTCATAGATATTGTCTGTTTTGGTGCAACCATAGCCACCTCACTATTTTGTTTCTCTGGATGCAGTCGTAGCCACCCAGAAAACACGTTTACGAGGGAGAGACATCAACACCCTTTACAAGGCCATTAAGTGTTGGTAATATAATGATGGAGATAAACTGGTCCTTGATAAATCTATCTATAAAATGGGCAATACTCACCAATTTTATGGATAAGTTCACTTACACGATGTACTATCTTAATTACCACCAACATAGCCAAAAAGTTACTCTACGCATTTGATGTATTGATTTATTGAAAGCATGGAGGCCGGTTTATATATTATGATATAAGTTAAGTTAAAGTTCTCTCGTTACATATAATCATGTATTTTGTTTTTAAAATATTAGTATTCAATGTCATTTAATTATAAATCCCTATGAAAAAAATATAAAGAGATGGTCATATGTGATTGGAGAACTTAATGTGATAGATAAGTATTCAACCTTATCCGGAGAGTATGCACTTAGCAATGTTGTTAACAATGATTTAATAATCATTAAAATCATTTCATTACCTAACATAACTACATCTAGAAGATAATTACCCCAAATATTTAATCATTCTCTGGTCCTTAATGTAAGATTTAATTAACTAATTTGAATAAATTAAGGATATTAGTTAAATTAGTTAATATGATATTTTTTTTTCTAAAACACTCTAATCATCTTTCTTAATTCTTTTGTCTTTTCTATTTGATTATTGTTGATGGAATATCAATAGGGTTAATTTTAAAAAAATTTAATAAACATGTGAAATAAGTCTTACATAAAAGACTAATATCAATTCTTAAATTAGGTTCTACGCTAAAGACCAAAAGAGTATTATAATAGATTGATCTATGACAAACATTTTAAAATTTGTAAAAGACCATGTCTAATTTTTTTTTTAAATAAAGAACTTTCATTGGCCAGCAAAAATTATAAATTAGGGAGATTTCCAGTCTTCTTATAATTTGTTTGTGTCTTTTTCTATAACGTCATGCCTATTCAGCAAGCTGTCGTCACTCTCTAACAAGTTCAATGGATAAATTCAACATTCGATTTTGGCTTGAATGCACGTCCAGGCTTTATCAAACGGCACCGTACGTTAGCAACAATTTCTATTTTTTTGGTAAGAGCAACAATTTATTATTATATTAAACTATCAAGATCAAATTGCTAATTGTATTATTGTACGAATGATATAGATAAGGGAAAGTGTTTAATTTGGCTCTCAATAATCGGAAATTAAAATTGGCAAAATTTTAGCAACTTCTTTTATATTCGCAGATCATTTCATTAAATCGATCATTCCATTTATACTCCAAAGGTTAAAATACAAAATAAACTGCATACATATAAAAAATTAAATGGATCATAACAAAAGTAATCCTTTTCAATTTCGGTGGTAGCACTTTGGAAAAAGGAACTAATTAATATTTTATTGGTTTCTTGTTGACATAAACAAGCTGTCGTCATTTTCATTAATTATTTCGTCATTGACTTTTGACGGTAAATATATGATTTAGTATAATCCGTCAGTGTTTTGCAGGTTTAGAGACTTGAAGCTTAATCAGTTTTAATAATATTTCTTGGCTTCTTCTTCATCTTACGGCAGCAAGCTATCGTCATTAGGATCAGCTTCCTCCTATACTTAGTTTCGTTCATATTATATCTCATTTAATTAAATAATCATTACTTTAATCGATAATCCATAATTATATTAAGTAACCTCGCACGTGGATGCCATAATAAACAGCTGGTAAATCAAATTAAAAGAAAGACAACATGTCATGTCGATGTTAGCACGATAATCGTGAGTTGATTTTGTTAATAATATGGGTAAAAATTGTCAATAATAACTTCCTAATATATTATTAAGAATAATGGTGTTAAAGTTTTCCTCAAACTTAAGGGCATCGGTAAATTTAAAGGAAGAGATTAACAACCAGCTAAGCCACGTGTGTTGTATTAAATCAATTTGAGGAATAAATAGAAGTATTCATAACTTAGGAATAATATAGCTTAGATTAGCTTACAATAAATTAAAATGAAATCAAATTAAATGTCAAAAATAGCTGTTAAAATGAAATTAATTATTTGGTTAGGTTGAATTCCCTTACTTAACATCTGAATAAATGATGCGTGTTCATATTTTTTTAGTAGTCCTTATTTCGTGCCAGTTTTTACACTAAATTATCAAACAAGCGTATTGTCTCGGATTGACAAATATATATATATATATATATAAATAGATGATGAGATATAAGACCAAGTCTAAATTGGTTTAATTTATTTTTTCAATCATAAGCACAAGAGCAAGCTACGTATCCCAGTTCAGATTACTTCTAAGTTCATATTAATTACATTCATTTAACAAATATTCTCCGAAGCTAAGTATGGAATAATATAATATTCAAGTGGTTGTGGTTTGTGAGAGCAATTAATTAATTGTACATATGATTCATGTTGTGGAGAAAAACAAATATATACATATAAAAAAACGACATAGAACAAGTCGTGTCAACTGAGTTAAGCCGATAATAAAAATGGCAGAAACTGCAAGTGGATGTGTGACAGCAATGAAAAATGTTCCATATTATGAAGAGAAATAATCAAATGATAAAAAAAGACGAGGAAGAAGTGAAGTCAAGTCATCAAAACTAAGGGAAGAAGCAGTGCTCATTATCTGAAGCCTGATTTGGATAATTTAGATTTAAAATTTTTAATATATGTTTTTAAGTGTTAAGATTCAATTTTAACTCCAATCTTATTTCCCCCGCTGCCGATATAAGAATCTTATTGGTAGACAATCTGTAAGTACTTCTATACATGTTCTTTGAGCATGGAGGCATGCCGTGGTCCTGGTAAGTCCCTAGGACCTAATTTACCTTAACTTTTTATAATAAAAAAATAAAAAATTATTTAAAATATAAAAAATATTTAAATTTAATCAAAATCATTTAAAATCAATTTGAATATAATGGTCTAGATTATTAAGATAAACACCCTATGCTCAGAGAAGGAGAGCCAATCAAATAATTCCTTGTAATGCTTGTTTGGAATGACTTATAGGCAATTTATAAGTAGTTTTTTAATTATAATTTACGAAGTAAAAGATAACCATATATAAGAGGAGTTTGTCTCGATTTTTATGAACATGCTTATTGATAATGAAATCAAACAAGTCATAAACTCTGCATGTGTTCTTCACCGCTTAATATAAGATGGCATTATAGTTGCAAGGGATCAAGCAAGTGATAAGAGACGATGGGAGAAAACAAAATGGCGGAAACTGCCGCGAATTTCGTGTCGGAGACGCTGCTCTGATCTCTTGAATTAATTTGCATACCTAACTTTAGGATAAATAATAATGATGCGTACGTCTTCATACTTTTTTCCCCACCTTACCTCATGATAATTTTAAATTTTGACACTAATTATTAAACAAATATACTACTTTGGGTTCTTAATATAAGAGTTAGCTGACTAATTTGAGTAGATTAAAAAAATTAGTTAAGTTAGTTATTTATAATAAATAAGTATTGTCTTTTCTAAAATATCCTTATTAGTCAAGTATTTTGACTAGAACTACTATTATTATAACGACTACTTTGAAATAAAAATAAATAAATATAAGAGACAAAGTAAATTAAAATATTATATTTAAGATCAAAATAAAAATTAAGTGAGTTTTTATATTAAAATTAGAGGTAGGTTTTCTTAGGGGGAAAAAAAGAAGAGAGAGCATCTCGATGTCCTCTGACCAATATTGCCAGGGTGACTTATCCTCGTTTTATACAAAGCAGCCAATATCTATCTTTGTTTTAAACAAGTATTTTTTTTTCCACATATCATAATTTACGCGTACAAAAGTAAGCTACCCCATTTCAGATTACGTCTGACTTCTAAACCTGATCAAGTTCATATTGGTTACTTCAAAAGAAAAGCTGCTATATATATATGCGCTGGCTTATAAACTAGTATGATGGGTACTAGATGTAGAAGCTGGAATCCATAATATATTTACATCAAATTACTTTATCTTCTAATTAAGTTTATAAGTGTTTTAATTTCTCGAATATTTTTATTGATTGTTTATATTAAAAGGGTTTTTATATCAATGTTAATTTCAATACATATAATTAGAAAGAATATTTTAAGAAAATCATATACAAATTACACATTTATTATAGATAAGTTAACTAATACAATATCCGTAGCTTTCTTAAGTATCAGGACGCAGGCCAAGAGAGGAGGAGATAATAAACATGGCAGAAATTTACTGTGGGGAATAAAAATATATAATCCTCAGCTCTGAATTAAAATACACTTTTTGGTTGTTAAATATCAAGTAATGTATGCAAGTTGGTGTTCTGTGACAGCAATCGTGAATGTTTCATATTATGAAGAGAAATAAGCAAATAAAAAAAGACGACGAAGTGAAGTCAAGTTATGAAGCCGAGAGAGATGAAGTTGTAAAGCTGCTCGTGCTTCGCCCACTTATATATACGATGGCATTATAGTTGCAAGGGAAGAAGCAAGTGGAGAGAGAATCGGAGAAAACAAAAAATGGCGGAAGCCGCCGTGAGCTTCGTGACAGAGACACTGCTCCGATCACTGGAAAATGAAGTGAGGTTGCAGATGAGACTGAAATCAGAAGTGGCGAACATAAGCCAAGATCTACAAACCATCAAAGCGTATCTGAGAGAAGCAGATATCCAGGCAGAAAGACCAAACACGAGCAACACGTTGAAGGACTGGGTGAAGAACGTGAGGGAAATAGCTCACGACATTGAAGATTGTATCGATGATTACAGGTACGAGGTGGCTAGGCGCCGAGTAGAGCAACGTGACCTTGCCGGTCGGGCTCGCCGGGCTCTTGGGTTCGTGACCGGGATTGTATCAACCCACGGAATCAGCGACAAGATACAGGAGATCAGGGAAAGAATATCTCGCCAGGATGGGATGAGAAAAAGCTTGGGCCTCACCGGAGGGGATGAAGCTGGCAGCGGCGCCGGAGGCCAAGACTGCTGCCGAGGCTGCTGCGGAGGAGGGTCGAAGGGCGGAGGGTCAAACAGATGGTCTTGGCATGAGCAAAAGCAGGTAGCGGCTATCTCTGGGAAGGATCGGTTGGTGGGCTTTACAGAGCAGAAGAGAGACCTGGCGAGTTGGCTTACGCGCGGCAGAAATAACTGCACCGTTATACCAGTTGTTGGCGCCGGCGGACTTGGTAACTTAATTTCTTGCTTAATTTCTCTATTATTAATTAGTGTTCTTAACCTATTTGTATGATTATTAAAAATAATTTTTTAAATTTTTTACCAACTTTGTTTCAAAAATCTAAGAACTTTTTAGCTTTATTCATGTTTAAGATACACTACTATATCTCATGGGTATATAAACTCTACATGATAGTGAAGAATAAAATTACATATTCATATATATAATTTAATAATATGATTTATAAATGGGATCACAGCAGTAATAACTAATACTCCTCCGGTCCTTATTATAAGACCCAATTTAACTTTTTATTTGGTCCTAATTATAAGACCCAATCCATTTTCTCTCTTATATTTTTACATTTTTTTCCAAGATAATCCTTCTAATAATGATAGTTTTAGCCAATATACTTAATTAGCAAGAATATTTTAGGAATAACAATACTTATTTATTATAAATAACCAACTTAACTTACTTCCTTAATCTCCTCAAATAAGTCAATTGGGTCTTATAATTAGGACCGGAGGAGTATTAATTAGCTATCAGTCTATCTCTTTACTGAAAATCTGTTTCCTTTGCCGTGTCCTTCTATTTTTTGTTACCTTCTCAACTAATTTCATGGATTCAAATTATTATATGCTCTCATGTGCTGTTAGATGAATGATGGTGAATTATTGATGATATTAGGTAGATTTCAAATAAAGAAATTGATTACTCACATATTCTAATTACTTGTACACATAGAAGTTTATATAAAGGTATAAATATAGAATCTGGAATTATATATGAATGGATATAATTTATACACCATTTATTATGAAATATATATAATTTGATCCCTCTGAAATAATTTTGATGGAATAAAATTATACGAGTTGAATTATTTATATAGGTAAAATCATACATTATGTTTAATCTTTTACCGTTACATAAAATTTCAGTTTGGTTATTTAACTTTAAAAAATATCTTTTTAATTTTTTAATCTCAAAATTGTTAACAAAAAAAAAATCCTGATACTAAGATCTTAAATAATGTTAATGAAATATTTTTGAATATTAACGTATTAAATTTAATTTTAAAATAATCATTATTATTATGAAAAATCATCATTTAAGATTAATAATTTTAAGATTAAAAAACTAAAAATATATGCTTGAAATTAAGAAAATTGATATAAAGTTATACGTTGCGCACCCTTTATTTCTCATGGATTATATTAATACTCTAATAATGATTGGGTTCAGGCAAGACTACCCTTGTCAGTCATGTATATGGTCTCAAAGAAGTGGAGAACGCATTCGCCCGACGAGCATGGGTGGTTGTGTCCCAATCTTACGACCCAAGGCATATACTCAAGATTCTGATCAAAGAACTCCGGAACCAGAAGATTTTAGATCAGTCGGACACCGACTTGTGGCATTTGAACGAAGAAGTGCAGACTTGTCTCAAGAACAACAAGTGCTTAATTGTGTTCGACGACGTGTGGGACACCAATTTCTGGAGCAGCATCAAATCCATATTGCCATCACAAAACAGAACCAAAACCAGGATCATAATCACCACCAGAAGTCAGGAAGTGGCAAAGCATTGCAAGGACCAGGCACACCCAGCCGAAGTAAAAACCTTCCCTTTGAAACGTCTAGAGTACCAAGAGGCCAAGAAACTTTTCAATCAGATTGTGTTTGACGGTGATGAATGCCCAAAAGACCTTCAAATTTTGTCTCACGAAATAATCCAGAAATGTGAAGGGATGCCACTGGCTATTACCACAATCGCGAGTCTTCTTTCAAATGCAAATACAGACGACACTTCCCGATGGCAAAATGTGTCTAAGAATCTGAGTCGGATCTTAGCTGCAGAAACCAATCCCGAGGTCCGAGCATTTAACGCAGTCGTATCAGAGAGTTATCATAATCTTCCTTATCACCTCAAACTTTGCTTCCTCTATTTGGGTATGTTTCCTGAAGACTACCGTATCAACTGCAAAAGACTCATTCGTTTATGGATAGCAGAAGGGTTTGTCCAAGAAGGAAAGACAGAGACTTTGGAAAAAGTTGGGATGAATTACCTGCAAGAGCTGATAAATAGAAACTTGGTTCAGGTTGTTAATAATTTTATTTAATATTTATTACTATTCATAAATAAATGAACTGTAATTTTGACGTAGATGTCATTTTCTTCTTCTCAGGCTGCAGTGACTGATTTTGATGGCAAAGTTAGAAGTTGCAGAGTTCATGATATGATGCGCGGCTTCATCTTGAAGAAGTTTGGGGAGATGAATTTCTGTCATGTTTTGGACAACAGTGGCTCGGCTTTGAGCTTCTCAGACTCGCCCCGAAGATTATCAATTCAGCAGGATTTCCACAAAAGCGGGCTTCTTGATGTTGCTTCAGATCCAACCTTGGTGAGATCTTGTATTTTGTTGAACACTAAAGGGATTTCACCTAGTTTGTTGCCAAATTTCAAGCATATGAGAACAGTGGATTTCGACGATGCTCCTCTTAATTTTCTTCCTGACGATATTGGAGATCTATACCTCCTGTAATATCTGAGTTTAAGAAACACAAGAGTCAAAAAGCTTCCTAAATCAATCGGCAAGCTTCAGAACCTTCTCACTTTAAACCTCAAGAACTCCCAGGTTCAAAAGCTACCTATGGAAGTAAACAGGCTCGTCAAGCTTCGTCAGCTTCTAGGTTATTCATACCACGGCGGCAGCACTGATTCAAGCATGGATTTTTCTGTCCAGGGATTGGAGATGCCAGAAGGATTTGGGAATTTCCAGTCTCTCCAAATACTAAATGCTATCAATTTTCCAAGGAAACCTTCCATAATTAAAGAATTAAAGAAGCTGAAGCCGCAGCTAAAGAAGTTGGGCATCACAAAGGTAAGAAGCAAACATGGAAAAGAACTATGTGATCTCATAGATGCTCTAAGCAACCTTACCTCGTTGTGGATAGGAGCCGTGGACGAGGATGAATTTCTAGAGCTGGACTTGGTAAGCAACCCACCCAAGAACCTTAGCGACTTTACTTGGAGGGTCGTTTAAGGAAATTACCAGAATGGATTCCCAAACTCAAAAAGCTCAAGAGGCTGCGCTCGATTTGGTCAGGACTGACAGATGATCCTATATTTGCTCTCAGAAACTTGAACGAACTATTGGAGCTACGACTTAGAAGGGCTTACCACGGCGAGGAACTGCATTTCAAGAAAGGGTGGCTGAAAAACCTCAAGATTTTACGGCTTAGGTATCTTGAGCACTTGAAAACGTTGAAAATAGATGATAAGGCACTGCCACAACTTGAGACTTTATACCTCGGACCTTGCTCTCAGATGGCGGAGGTGCCCGAAGATCTGCAGAATCTCAAGAAATTGCAGACTCTTCGTTTCTGTGACATGCCTGAAGCATTCACAATGAGCATGCAGGAAGGACATTCTAAGTATTCCATCATCAAAGACATACCCCATATGTTTTTCCGTAGCAGCGAGCTTGGAGTCAACGGATATATCAACAACTCTCGTCATCTTGCCAATATCATGAAGAACAGATACGGTAAGTGTGTGTGTGAACATGCATATATAATTAGCTAACATTCTTTTTCCCTACCAATAGGATCATTGATCCGTGGTGCTATAAAGAGAGCAATTAATTAACAATGGCCTTTCAAATGTTGTTGATATAAGGTAATGAAAATCCCGGGGTGAGCAACATGATCAGCAACAATTTGGTTTCGAAAGGGAAGTTGCTATTCTCAAATGACATAAATGGAATAGATGACGAGTGGTTTTGGGTTACAGCACTGTTGATGGCTGTTTTGGCTCTCCTCCTAGCTTTCGCATCCAATTATCTGGAACAACATTCTTTTCAGCTTTTCTGATCGGGGAAAACTTTGCAAGCTTCACTCGTCACTGTTCTCATATGAACTCCTTTATCATTTTTCTTTGCTATAGTTGGTCTGGGCTGTGTTTGTGTAAGTCTATGTATCATATTATTATTCTGTGTGGTGCGATTTCTAGTGGAATAAGTAGTATTATATTGCTAAGAAGCAAGCAAACACATCATCATTGTTATATATAAAGTTACGTACGTTGTTTGATAATGTTTTTTAAGTTTGATTGGGCTGCTGTAGATGTTGTTCAACTCTGCTATAAGGATCATTATTGCGTGTGGTGTGATTTCTAATAGAATAAGCATTGCTGGGAAGCAAGCAGCTTTTATCTTACAAATTTTGTATACATGTCCATCCACTTTTCGTTCTAATATAGTAGTACGGGATATGTTTTTTATGATTAACGGCTTTTCTGCTTACATCATTATTTTGTGCCTGGTAAATTAAGGGTGCGGAAATGAAATCAATATATCAATAATTTTAATGTATAATATAAAATTTATGGGAAGTGATGGAAACATGAACCTGTAATACGTACAAAGAAGTCACACGGGGCCCAAAGAAGTTTTTTGTTGGTAAGATGCGGGGCCCATCATTTAGTTGATGGATAGAGTTTTTTTTTTATTTGAAAAATAGTAAAAAAAATTAAAAATTGTATAAATTTTTCCTCATAAAATATCAAAATTTCACTGATTGTAGGTAAGAAACAAGGAAAAAAATATTTGGCAAAAACAAAAAATGAAAAATTAAGGGGCGGCTGGCATTCCAAATACCACCCACCGACTCCTGACGTTTGCCCGTGCATTTCCAATGTGCAGCTTCTCTCGCTTGTCTCACCTTCTCTTTCACCAAATTATTACTTCTCACTGCTATATCTATTATGAGTTCCAAATTCCAACTCATCTTTGATCTGCTCATTTTGCTTCGCCTCACCTTTCAGTAGCGCTGCTTCCTTACTCAGTAAAGGGATCAACCTGGCAACCACAATGTTCACTGCAGTTTCTGCCATGAGAATGCCAGTTCAAAGTTCTTTTTTTTGGCCAGATCAGTTTATTATATCTTACGTTTAGTTCAAAGATTATGTTTATGTTCCCCAAAAGCAAAAGCAATGCATCAATATGATTATTCTTGTTTATGTTCAACCCAAATAAAAAGAAAGTGTCAATTCAAAACTTGTGTGGATCCCTAGCTTGGCCGTTGACCCAGGGAAAGGATCATCAGCTCCAACGGACAGCTTGTTATTTTAATTTGAAACGGCTTTGAAATATGCTTCGGTTATAGTTATAAATAATTTGTCATATTATAAATTTTATATTTTATATTGATACCAACATATATTAGCGTTGGAATATTTGTTTCTAGTTTTATTTCACCACATATCTTAACTCTTTTGTATTCGAACAATAATTATTAATTAGGTAGCTGATAATTTTTGTCCTTCCTTCTCATTCCCTCTCAGTCCTTCGTATCATTTTAATTGTGCCGTCCCATAAAAATGTATTTTTATCTCTCTTCATCTAATAAAAAATGTAAAAGATGGGCCATAAATATTTTTTACCTTGCATTTCACTCATAAACAATGCATATGTATCCCCTGCTCAGCTTAAGAATCAAAACATGTCAAAACATCATATTGTAGCAATACAAACTGAAATATTTATAGTTATAAATTATATGTACCCAAAAGTGAGAAACTTAATTATAAATAGAAAAGACTTTGGTTTCATCATACAATTAATTTAAGCGTCCCCTTGAATCAATTTCGCAACTCTCTCAAGGAGGCTAATACTTGCAATCTTTGACAAACAAACTCTCAGAGGCCAACCCGCCGGTGCCGGAGCCAGAGTATTTGCCGAGAGTTGCATCGCAGTTGGCCTTGTACCTTGCCAGGAAAGCCGCCTGAGCTTTGGCAACATGCTCCTTCTTCCCACCCCACGTCTTGAGGGTGCTCTGCTGCAATGCTCGCCCAAAGGAGAAAGACAGAGTCCATGGCTTCAGCACTTCCAGCTTGTTCATTGCATCCAAGTTCAGTGTTGCCTCTTCTTCGCTTTATCCACCAGGCAAGAACACAATCCCTGGTACTGCAGCCGGCACGGTTCTGCGCAGTGCCCTGACTGTGTACTCAGCAACCGCCTCAGGTGGTACCTGTGGGACACGGCAAATTTTGAAAGTTAAAGTACTTATTGTGAGAATATTGAATGGGATGTCCCCTTGTGAAGCTCAGTTTCAGATGTCTTCATTTGTTTGATATCAATGACACTTGAATCGAATCCAGTAAATTCTCTCCTCGAGAGAAATTATATAAACTGATGTGGAGAATTTTTCCCCCCATAACGTGAGGTAGAGATTGGTTCTAACTGGAATTTTCTGAATCCTTTTTTTTTGGGGGGGGGGGGTATAAAGGAAACAAAAGAAGGAATTTTCTGAATCCTTAATGCTGAAGAAAAATCAGAGGGAAATGTGTTGAATCTAATTCCAAGCAGGGAGGATCTTTTCTTTTCCAAATTCATTTCTTCCGATTCAGGATTTTGACTAACCAAATTTATAATTTTTCAGTTTTGTTTTGGACTTTTGGCGTCTACAAGGATGCGTATTACTTTTATTTATTTTTTTTAAAATTGGTCTAATCAATTGACAGTTGTTGGGTGAAAATAAAATTTTAAAAGTACAAGGGAGATCTACGTTGATGTAAATTGGAAAGGAGGTTCTTATATGTTTTAAAAATGAAAAAATTATTTATTTGAGGAAAAATGACAATAAAATACTTTCTGAATTTTAAAATGACAAATAAGACATCCGAATAAACAAAATGACAAATAAGACATCAGGTACCAATTTGAAATTTTGATTTTTGGCCTCAAAATATGTTGTAAAATCCATCGACAAAGTAGTAACTTTCACTATGAAAGTTGTAAATCTCACTATATGTTTTGTAAAATTCAACATGGAATTGTATTGTTTTTTACAGAAAAGTTGCCCAACCCCTCAAAACAGGTTGCAAAACCCATTGACCAAGTAGTAGATCTCACTATGAAAGTTATAAATCCCATTATGTGTTTGTAAAATTTGGTTTTTTTTTTATAGAAAACTTGCCCATCCTTTCAAAACAGGCTGCAAAACCCATTGACGAAGTAGTAACTCTCACTATGACAGATGTAAATCCCACTATATATTTTGTAAAATTCAAAATCAAAATTCCAGAGTGGTACCTGATGCTTTCTTTGTCATTTTGTTTATTTGGATGCCTTATTTATCATTTTGAAATTCAGACGGTATTTTATTGTCATTTTCTCTTTATTTAAAAGGGTAGCACTAATTAACAACACAAGATTATAAGTGAAATCAAATTCATAACTTCTCATTTATAAGAAGAGTTCTTATGTTGTTAAGTTATAAAGTCATTGACAAAAGAAAAAATTTCTATGATTACGATAAAATAGAGAGTACATATGAGTAAATTTTACTAAAAAGTATTTGAGTGATGTATTCTAACTACTCTTGTATTTTACTTTAATTAAACAGATGTTCCTTCTATTTTAAAATATACAATTAAATCTAAATTGTTAACTTTGTTAAAAATATTTTCAATTTTTTTAAAATATATTTTTAATTAACATATGAAAGAAAAAGAAAAATCTGATGGCCGTATGGAGCAATGATGGAGAAGACATTGGAGAATCATGAAAGCAGAAAGGGTTAATATAAATTTCGGTCCCTCAAATTTGGACCCATTTTAGTATTAGTCACTGAAATTTAAAACCCATGTTATTGGTCCCTCAAATTATATCCGTTTCTAGCCGTTGGTCTCTGGTAGCTTTAGGCCATCAAATTCTTCTGAGTTGGCACTAACACCGTTAACTATTTATATAGAACATTAAACTCTCAAAATTATATATACACATATATATATATAATCAACCAACCTAAGAAAACTGAAAGAGATGGCAGATTTCCAGGTGAAACTAGAAGATGATGAAGGAGAAGCAGCATCGAAGGAAAAAGCTGCAAAGAAAACAGCAAGAAAGTCTATATGGGATTGTGGGAGTCCTTTGTATGATTCGTACAAACTGGTTTTTGTGAATCAAAGACACAAGTCCCACAAATCACTATTCTCAAGGTCCGAGAAATTAGACCTTGAGTTCATTTTACTTCCTCCCTCTTCACTACTTTCACAACTCTCACTTCTCTCTTCCTCCCCATCGCTATTTAACTTGTAGAGCAAAATAATAATTTAAAACAGAACAAATGAACCAGAACAACACAACACACATAAAACAGAGCATATTTTGTCAACAAAGCAAAAAACCCATCCATACTGGAAGTTCAAAATAACGGGTTAATGCTCCAAAATACAACTAAACGAAATAAAAATTCATTTAATCATCATATCAACGTCTTGTCATTCAAGAAATGAGAACATAGCATACTTAAATACACACCACGCAAGAAAAGCAATATCGACCGACTTAATGAGTAAAGATCAAATGCACCACACCTCTCAAATATACAGTTATCAAACAAAAAATTAACAAAAACAAACATGCAGAGCTCGTCGAAAATCAACCTTTGTTTTCTCATACTGCATGAGTTACTACCAGAATGCATTAACATATGGGATAGATGCTCACCTTTCAACCAGCAAAACTCACCAAAAATATTGTTACCATTTTTTCCCTTGATGGCTGTTGGTAAATCATGTTCCTCTGGTGACGGACGCATCACAGTTCTCTGACAAGTGTGGTTCCACTTCACTCTTGACCTAACCGCTTTGCCCTTTCTTTTCTCATGTTGTTCGCCTGTCATGTCCATTTGTTTTCTTTTTAACTCAGCCTTTTTTTTTTCCTATTATTTTTATGTACATGTCAACAAGGCAAATTATCATACTATTGTCCAGCTCATTCTCTCAAGTAAGATGCCACATCATAAGTTAATGGAGTTAGTGCCAACTTAGATGAATTAGACGGTCTAAAGCTAGGGACCAACGGCAAGAAACGAATATAATTTGAAGGACCAATACCATGAGTTTTAAATTTGAGGGACCAATACCAAAATGAGTCTAAATTTGAGAGACCAAAATTTATATTAAATCAAGCAAAAAAGTACAAAACTCATGAACAAATCTTAAAGCCCGTTTAGATTGACGGAAGAAAAAGGTGGGCTTTTGAAAACCTAAGACTGAATAATCGTAATCGTAATCTAATAGTTTTTCCACTCAAATGCCACTATAATCGTAAGTCAAAGCTACATTTGTCTTGTTTTGTGATGAAGGATGCCATGTTCGTCCCTTGTCGCACACTATAACTATGGAATCAGCCATTTGATCTCGATGAGCGAAACTGAAATAGCAGTACCCACTAGAAATATGAAGGGGCAAAAGACAAAATCGATCATTCGAAAATTAATTTCTGCACATAATTTGTTTTGATCCTATTCTATTTTTATTTTTATTCCAAAAAATTTCACCATTGCAGGGTGATACAAGTTTTAATAAATGTGATGAAAAACTAAGTTATAAACTTTATAATATGATAAAAATTAATAAATTTTATAACATAAATTTTGAAAAACTATGTATTAGAATTATTATCGTTTGGTTGCATAAAGGTATTTTCCTGGTAATTATAAATGTAAAAGAGGAATGTTTGGGTTAAAACAAAAATTCAGCATCCAACCCAAAAAAAAAAAATAGCAGTCAAATTTAATTATCAATGAAATCTTAAATGGATAAAGAATCTATTTTATTTATAAATCATGTCAAACTTCTTTTGCGTGATGATCAACAAGCATCTGCCAGATCCCTTCGCTCTCCGTGAGCGGTGGTCCGTCTCTTTTTATCACCATAGTGGGATTTGCGTGATGGTGATCACCAAGCATCTGCCGGCTCTTAGACCTTTCGCTCTCCGTGAACGGCCCGCCTCTTTTGGTCGCCATATCTTTCTCGCCATGTAAACTAGCTGGAGGAGGCCTGAACGTTGGAGTAAAGACCGGCGTCGATCCGCTTGCCTCAAGTCAGCGCACATCCATTATTTATACAGCAAGCATCGAGAGGATGTTAGCATCCATTCGCCACTCATTTGCTTTGGTCAACTAAATTTTTAAATTTATACTCCTCTGGTCCTTAGAACTCAATTATTGAGTTGGTTTTTATCCTAAATATAAGATCTATTTCTCATATTTATCAGTTTTCTCTAAATTATCCTTATAGATGCTCCCTCAACCATAATCAAGTAGAAGAGAAAAATGGGGTATTAAAAAAGATGATCATGATATTTTAGGAAAAGCGTGTCACTTTTGTTATAATTAACTAACTTACCTAACTTCTTTAATCTAATCAAACTAATTAAATGGGTCTTATATTAAGGATCGGAGGAGTAATCTTTTATTATAAGCCACAAGCCACAACAAGCATCTTACTCTAATTCTGTCGCCAACAACCTTATATTACAAAGTGACTTGTGTAAAATAAACAAATACTAAATTCTTAAATTTATAATCATTTATTATAAGCTACAAGCCACAAGAAGCATCTTACTCTAATTCTGTCGCCGACAACCTTATATTACAAAGTGACTTCTGTAAAATATACAAATAGATAAAGTCGCTCTCTAATTCATAAAACATATAAACATTACTTATCCACCTTCATCACTAAGAAACATGTAAGCAATAACAGAATTGATTAATCATGAGGATGTCAAACAAAGGACTTACCAGGCGGCCAGCGGATCGTTCAAATTTGTTCAAGTTTCCGACGATAAAAGCCCTTTGAAAAGGAAGTCACGATGGTTATTTCCTTGATTTTGTCGTAGCTTCTTTCTTCCTTCGACTTGAGATCAGTTATCATTTGATCAGACATATCAACGAGGTAAAGCAGTTTGAGGTTCTCCAAATTCTGAATGCCTGTGGGCATCTCCGCCAACTGGGGACAGCTAACCAATTGCAGAGTTTCAAGGATGGGCAACGCTGCTTTGTCTATTCTCAAAGTCTTCAAGTCTTGCATCTCCAGCACATCCAAACTCTTCAGCTTTCTAAACCATCCGTCTTTGAAATGAAGCTCTTCACCTTCGAACGATTTCCAAAGCTGAAGTTCCAACAATTCCGGCAAGTCCTTCAGAACTGAGAGAGGATCTTCATTTAGTCCTGACCATTCCAATCTTAACCTCACAAGATTCTTGAGTTTAACAATCCATGTTGGAAGTTTCTCCATGCGAACGCTTAGGTAGAGGCGCTGCAAATTCAAAGGAGGATCATTTATTGATTCCAAATCAATAACTTCATGTTCTTGTATTGCTACAATACATAGTGCACAGAGATGGCTCATGCTCTCTATGGAGCCACATAATAGCTGCCCTTGGCGTGTTTGAAGCCCTTTGATGGACAAATTTCTCATGAGCTTCAAACTCTTCAATTCACAGATTAAAGCATCTCCATCTGTTACATCAATCATCGCCAGCTTCTCAAGAGCCTTTAAACACCCAATCCCTTCCTTTAGACTCACTCCATGTAAACTAGCAATAGTATGGCTCTGCTGAGGAAAATAATATGCTAGTAGACGACGCAGCTTGACAAGCTTGTTAATCTCTTCAGGCAATTCACCAACTAGACTGTGTTTCAAGTCCAGTGACTCTAGATTTTGAAGCTTCCCAATGAACTTGGGAATGGACTTGATTTTTGTACCTCTAAGGCTCAGATATTTCAAATGCACTAAGTTCCTAACTGCTCTAGGAAGATCATCAATGGGTGCATTCTCCAAATCTAATATTATTAACAACTTGAAACCTGACAGGAATGACTCAATCACAGGCTTAGGTAACTGTTTAAACACAAAATTGGACCGCACTCTTTCATAATTTGTTGTGGCTTCCAAAGCATCCATAGCGTCCATTTGGATTGACAGGCGCCTGGTCCATCGATGCAAGCCAAAAACCTCACTATTCTTCACTTGACAAAAGTTGATCTCCTCACAAGTTTTAAGAATGAAGCCATGCATCAAATCATGGACTCGACATCTTCGAACCTTGCTATAAGGATACTCTGTCGATATCTTAACCAAGTTCCTTCGTATCAGTTCGCTCAAGTATTCTTCACCTGCTTCCTCAAGTGTTGTGTGATCTTCATTTTCATTTTTCTTTACAAAACCCTCAGCTATCCACAAATTAACGAGTCTCGAGCAGCTAATGGAGTAGCCTTCAGGGAAGATGCCAAAATACAAGAGGCATAACTTGAGGTGGTAATCGAGATCCTTATAACTCTCTGATAAAACCTGATAATAACCTTTCAAATGGGGATCACTTGCCAATTTTGATCGAAGACTTTTAAGAACACTCTCCCATTCATAAGTAGCTTTCTTTTTAGTTGATAAGAGACCAGCTATAGCCACAATTGCAAGTGGCACTCTATCACACTTGTTGACAAAGTCTCGAGATATTTCTAACAAATTTTCAGGACACCCTTTTAAATCATCAAACTGAAAGACCTTTAGATGGAAGAGCTTCAAAGCATCTTCTTCAGGTAGCGGATCCAGCTTGTGAATGTGGACTGGAGCATAACTTCTACAAAAATCTGCAACACCCTCGTCCCTTGTAGAAATCATTATCCGGCTGCTTTTGTTGTTATCTGGTAACGCGAATTCAACACTTTTCCAAAATTCTTTGTCTCTTATATCATCCAAAACAATCATATACCTTTTATCCTGCAAGTATTCTCTAAGTTTACTTGTCAATGCACAACCGTCCATGATTTCATTAATGGCCTGGGCAGCATTTTCGTTGCCACCATCATACTCATAAAAGCTTTGTATCATAGATTTTAACAGCTTTTCTCCACTGAGTGAGCCCGAGACACTGATCCAAGCATAACAATCAAAACATCTTTCCTCTCTCTTTTGCTCGTATAAATTGCTCGCAATAGTTGTTTTACCTTGAGGGGAAAATATTAGAAAAAAGGAGCAAGAGATAAGTAAAGGAAATTTGGGTTTCGGTGTGTATTTTTTCATAGATGATATACGCATATACATTGATTAAATTATTGTGCCATAGTGGCTCAGATATCTCCCAGTTGACTCTGCAATTAAAAGTTATATAACCCGGGGGGGGGGGGTTGGGGGGGCAGGTGGATGTTTCATGGGGCATAAATAAACATAAAAGGAATGATGACAAAATGTGAAACAAGGTGTGAGGAACATAGCTTAATCGGCCGGCCAAGAGTACGCTGCAAGTTCCTCTTATATAGTTCCCTAAACCTTCAACATAAGATTGCACATTTTCTATTTAGCATTTACTGAAAAAATAATTTACAATGGTTCTTCTGAATTTTCTAATTTGCTTATGCTTTATTTATAACTAATCTTTAGGTTCATAAGGAGGTTACCAAAATACTATAGCTAGGTTTCTAAAATAAATAGGGTATAGGTAGTTAAAACAAAACTTAAAAGAGATTAAAGGTTCCTCCTCATAAATGAGATTAAAATATTTTTTGAATAACAACAAATATCGTAAAGTAGTTTTTGGTGCAATTTTACATTTAAAGTATTTTTTCAGTAGCAACAAGCACCTTAAATTTAATATATTGAATGCTACTAAAAAAATATTTTAAAGTGTTAGATGTATAAAAAATTATTTTAGAATATTATGCGCATAAAAAGTTAGCTTAGAATACTGAGTACTACTAACAAATACGTGGCTGATGCCTCTTAGGTCCCGTTTGGTACGAAGCATTGAAAATGAGGTATTGGAATTGTAATTGCAACTGAAAAAAATCATTAAAATAGTACTTAGTATGAGTAATTGTTTGTTATATGGGATTAAGCAAACCTATAAAGGTGGGATTGGGGAATACCACTTCCCCCATGATATTCCCCAATCCCACATATATGGTTTTGATTAATCCCATATATCAAACAATCTCTTACACTAAACACTTTCTTAATAGATTTTCTCAATTGTAATCTCAATCCCAATCCCTCATTTCCAGTACTTCCTACCAAACGCAACCTTAAGGTTCATATCTTGGTCTATATATTAGGTTTTCGTTTGATCATGACTTATAGAAGTTGATCTACCCGCCAGTAGGACCACTTTTAACCACTGTTTTTTCTTGCGTTTCTTGACACACCCAGGTTATGTATGACTACTTAGTTTTTTTTTTTTTTTTGGTCAATAATTCATTGCAAATTAAAGTAGTGAATTGCAACCGCGAAAATATCACGGGCCGGGAAGGAGCCTCTAATGCCCAACTCTCAAATGCCTATTATAATGCCTTAATTAGAGGTGGTAATACGGACCAATCCGCGGGTTGCTGGTTGGCTTGTGACGGGTTCAATTCATATGGGTCAAGTTGAAAAGTGTCGTTTGAAGATGAGTTGGCTTTTAGCCAATCCTAACCCGCCAATATGGATTGGCCCGTTAACCCGCCAATAATTATTTTTTTAAAATTTTTTTTAATCTTTTAATTTTTTTCTTATTCAATATTTTAAAAAAATATAATGAGATTTTTATTTTTTTGTTTGCAATATTTGATTGGAAGCACCAAATAAATTATATAAGTATTTTTTTAAAATTGTTTAGATATAATATTATATACAATAATATAATTATAAAAAAATTTTAAAATTTTAAAAATAAAAAAAATAAATGCAGGTTAGCCCGTGGGTTAGCGAGCTAACCCGTTACGGGTTGCGGGCCTGTGCGGGTTAGAAAAATTCGTCTACTGACGGGTTGGTTTTTAACCAACCCTAACTTGTTATTTTTAACGGGTTAACACGGGTTCAACCCGTATTACCAGCTCTAGCCTTAATCTCTCAAATATTTTTCTCTCGTTTCTATTAATTATTAGATTCTACCTAAAACATCACATTCAAATCAATAGACAATGTGTTTAAAAACCTTAAAACCAGTAATGGCAATGAGAGAGTGTAATATGTACATAGTATATACACGTACCTAGTCCGCCTTCGCCCACCACAGAGATTACGGTGCGCCTAGAATCTTTATCTGATAGCCAATGGCTGAGAAGTTTCCTAGTGTGGTCAAAGCCGACAAGATGAGAATCATCCATGAAACGAGCAGCCAATCGGAGGTAACGCCTTGATGATGAGGAGTTCTCTGCAACACGATTGCTGGGTTGTGGAAGTGAAGAATAAAACCCGAAAAACTGTCTTTTTTCATTCAGTTTCGCCATGGATTCTCTAATGTCCATAATCTCACTTGCTATCTCATGACGAGGTATTATACTCCTTAGCAAGTGACAGATTCTACGAGCTACACCCACCAGTCCCCGCCGCCGTTCTTGCCGGCGCATTTCCACCTTAAACAAGTATTCGTCCATCACATCTTGCATACGATATGCAACTTCTCTCATTTGTCTCACCCACTCTTTCACCAAGTAATTGCTCGTCTCTGCTATATCTGCTTTGTGATCTGCATCTTTTATGTAAGCTCTGATCAGTTCCAACTCATCTTTGATCTGCTCAATTTGCTTCTCCACACCTTTCAGTAGCCCTGCTTCCTTTCTCGTTAAAGCTATCAACTTGTCGATCAGAAGGTTCACCGCCGTTTCTGCCATTACAAGAGTCTTGCAAAACTCAATGGGATGTGAATTGAAAGAGGAAAGGAGGCAAACTGATCAGGTTGTTGTTAACGGGAAATGCCAATTCGAAGTTTGATTATTAGTCGATTATTATTGCCTGGCCATTTAGGAAAGCATCAACTGATCAACTTTAGTTATTTAATTACGACGCTGATTGAGCGCAAAGGGAAAGCATCAGTTTATTAATTATCTTATGATTACTTAGTTCAAAGATAAGTTTATGTTCCCCAAAAGCAAAAGCATTGTTGCATCAATTATTCTTGTGTTCAGCCCAAAAGAGAGCATCAATTCAAAACTTGTGAGTATGCTTGGCCATTTATCCCAGAAAAGGATAATATATAATAAAAGAAATTCATACATCAGTTGACGGTACTGAAAAATATTTTGAGATAATATCACACAGTCTTATAATATTGTGGATTTTGTATTCATGACAATAATTACGTAGTTGAGAATTTCTTTCTTCCTTCACATTTGTTCTCAGTCCTTCGTAACATTTTAATTGTGCCGTCCCATAAAAATGTATTTCTATTGTATCTCCGCAACATGCGGTTCAATCTCCATCTATCTAATAAAAATATTAAAAGCTGTACGCCCCTATCCATCGGCCCCCTTTTTTCTTTGAAACCAGAATGGTAAGAGTGAACTACTTCAATGGCGCTAGTAAAAGATGCGCCATAAATTTTTTTTACCTTACATTTCACTCATAAATAATATATGTATCCCCCACTCAGCTTAAGGATAAAAACATATGTCCAACCATGATATTGTAGCAATACAAACTGCAATTTTAATAATTATAAATTATATGTACCCAAAAGTGAGAAAGTTAATTAGAAATAAAAAAGACTTTGGTTCCATCATGCAATTAATTTAAGCGTCCCCTTCTGAAATCAATTTCCCAACTCCTTCGAGGAGGCTAATACTTGTAATCTTTGACAAACAAACTCTCCGAGGCCAACCCGCCGGCGCCGGCGCCAGAGTACTTGCCGATAGTTGCATCAGAGTTGGCCTTGCACCTTGCCAGGAAAGCCGCCTGAGCTCTGGCAACATGCTCCTTCTTCCCACCCCATGTCTTGAGCGTGCTCTGCTGCAATGCTCGCCCAAAGGAGAAAGACAGAGTCCATGGCTTCAGCACTTGCAGCTTGTTCATTGCATTCAGGTTCAGTGTTGCCTCTTCTTCGCTTTGTCCACCAGACAAGAACAAAATCCCTGGTACTGCAGCCGGCACGGTTCTGCGCAGTGCCCTGACCGTGTGCTCAGCAACCACCTCAGGCGGTACCTGTAGGACAAGGCAAAGTTTGAAAGTTGAAGTACTTATTGTGAGAATATTGAATTGGATGTCCCTTTGTGAAGCTCAGTTTCAGATGTCTTCATTTCTTTGATATCAATGATACTTGAATTGAAACCGGTAGATTTTCTCCTTAAGACAAGTTATTATATAGATCCAAGATGAAGTACTTGATGTTCAAACATTAACTACTTCTATCCAATATGAAACCACTAAATTGTCTCCTGTTCACAGCAGGCAAAAGTATCACTATTATTATATATGCAATATATATTTTTAATATTTTCTAAATCAACTCTAATCAAGGACCATTCTTATGCTGCAATCCAAGAAGCACCAGGAATCATAGCATGATAGTGTCCAAATACAACTCAAATGTGTCATGCCCTATCGATTATTAAACACAAAGCAACAGAAATTTTCAAGAATTTGCGGCTTGGTGCTTCAAAGAGAACACTTACCTTAAAGAATGGCAATAATTACGTAAAGTTTCATAATTTTAGAAAGTGGTGAAGTCTGGTTTAAAAAAAAAAAATTTAACAACAGGTTTTTAAATAAAAACAGAGATAAAAAGATATTCTTTCTGTAAGAACTAAGGCGAACATGCACTGGACTGAAACTGACGAGAAACCCATGCAAGCAACTAAAAGACAAAATTTGGGTGGTACCTTTGGGCTGTCAGAGCCAGGAGTGACCATGTTAGGCTTGAGAAGAGTTCCTTCAAGAAGAACATGGTGATCATTGAGCGCCTTGTAAACAGCAGCAAGCACAGTTTCAGTAGCAGCAGCACACTTGGCAATGTCATGTGGGCCATCAGTCAGAATCTCAGGCTCCACGATGGGCACCAACCCATTCTCCTGGCAAATGATAGCGTAGCGAGCCAATCCCTGCGCATTCTGCTGGATCGACAACTCCGACGGCTCGGTCGGTCCGATTTTCAACACGGCGCGCCACTTGGCGAATCGTGCACCGGCCTTGTAGTATTGCGCGCACCGAGATCCAAGCGAATCGAAGCCCTGCGTGGTGGTTTCACCATTGGTGCCGGCTAATTCGACAATGCCTTTGTCGACCTTGATGCCGGGAACAACGCCGTTTTCTTGGAGGACTTCGACGAAGGGCTTACCGGAGGCAGTTTTCTGGTAGAGGGTTTCTTCGAAGAGGATGACGCCGGAGAGGAATTGGAGAGCGTTTGGAGCGGTGAAAAGGAGCTCGCGCAGGGCTTGGCGGTTGGACTCAATGTTCTCGACGTTAATGCTAGCCAGACGCTTGCCCATGGTGCCGGTGCTCTCGTCGGCGGCGAGAATGCCCTTGCCGGGAGTCGCTATGTACTTGGCGGTCTTGATGAGCTCATCTAAACGAAAATCAAAATCATTACTCCTCTATGCAATGGCCCTAAGAAGCTATATAGACTTGTTAGAAGCATTGGCACCATTTTCTGTACAAAGAACAAGAACAGAAGAGAAGAGATGGTTTACCTGCATACTTGCCAACAAACGCAGACATGGTTCAAAGCTGTACGAGAGCGGGAAACACACAGATAAGAAGACGACACTACAAAAAACCGAGCTCACCCAATCCAAAGCTTTATAGAACCATGACTATAAGGAATATTCCAAAGAATATATACAACCCATGCAAAACCAACACGTGTCCTGGTCTTTGCCTCCCGAAGGTTATCCCCTTTGGATAGACCAACCCCTGATCCCTCCTGCTGCCACGTGGCAGCTCATCCTTTTTAATAGTATTATGCTCACCTCTCAGATCACAGCTCAATTTCCTTTTCCTTTTATTCAGAGATCCAAATTTTTTGTGGAAAGCTTCTCTCCCGTCAGGCCGTCATCCTCATCCTGTTTGTTTTCTTCAGATATCAAACTAGACATCACCCAGAAGGCCAGAAGGCTCCTTTCTGGATTATCTGCATATCTCTGTCTCAGCCACAGTATTCATCCTTTCTTTCTTTTGTCTTGTTTTGGAATCAATTACCTACCTCAAAAACACATGACCATGCAAATTGCCTTTTGGGTATTCAAGAAGCAATCTTAAGTTTTTAACTCGGAGTAGCTATAAAACAAATCTCAATAACATTAGAGTCACTCTTGTAAAGGGGCCACCAAACTCACCTGTGCCAAGTACAACATACATGAAAATCTTCATCCCAACCAAAATACAATCTTGGAGGGCACGATATTTATTCTTGGAAATTTCTTGCAGGCCACATGCACACCTTGAGGTGTCTGGCTACATTCAAGCAAACTGCATTTAGGGCCACCAGAGGCAAGAGATATTTTAGAAAACAACAAAATATAGTGAGAGAAATAGATAGATGAATTACTACCCAGTCACTTACTGACATGAGATTGAGGTATATGATGTTAGACTCCAGGACAACCCTTTCTGATACCTCAAGAAGAAAGTATTTAAAAGTTCATGCGAATGAAAAAAGAACAAATAAAATATCATCAAGAGCTCTAAAAATAAGTTGCAGTGAATCCGTAAGTTACAGTAAGGAAAATTTAAACTGATAGAAAGCAGTAACCTAAAGCCTAAAGTGAAAAGCATGCATTTGCTGCAATCAATATCATCAAAAGCAAAGCATATATCTCAAGTACCATAAGTTACACGGCTTTGGTTCCTATACTGTGAAGAAAAATTTCCCGGAGATGATTAAAGGGATACATCAAAGAATTGCCCATAGATCACGCGGCTTGATGGTGAAAGTGATTTGCCTTCACCTCGCACATCGCATGTTCAAGTACACTGTTTCACTCGCGCACACAGAGTATATGAAAGAGCTATCTGACTGGACACAGAAAATCACTCTTTAGACATGCTAGATTAAACAAAATCTTTATGCTACATACAAAGAACCAAGAACCAAATAAAATTTGCTGCAGCATGATGAATTGTCCACTTTTCAGCAGCCTCTTCCACCTTTGCACAATCTATGCTCAACATTTAAGATGTTAAGGTCAACTTCGCTCCTATGATCCTTGAATACTTCATTTTTAAACGTACTGCTTGATTTGTCATCAGTATGCCTTTGTTAGAATTTGACATGAAGCAACAAAATAATACTTCAGAGCTAATATGGATTATGGAACATAAAAAGACAACGTACGTAGATCCATAATTTTAGCTGGTAGCTGATACAAAGTTGTGCATATGGCAAGTTTAGATTGGACCTAGAGAAGGATTGCCGTAAGATAACATAATAGTTTTCGTCCTTTCTTGCCTCATTTCTCTTCTTTGAATTTAATACATTGATTTCTTCTTTTCAGTGAGAACGATAAGCAAGGAGACATTACGAAAATATAACTGCACAGAAGTCACAGAAGAAGGACAAGTAATAATATCACGAATCACAAACTGAAGCCCTTGACAATACCATTTTTAGACAAACTAAATTGAACTTAAAAGATTATGTTCATCAAAAGAACGCTGGTGTTACATTTTTTAACCTGTCCTGCACAATGATAAAATTGTCATCTTGTAAAAAAAATTTTGTTGTTAAAACAAAAGCTCAATCTCAATTGGCATTCTCAAAATCATATTGGTTTTCCACTCGGTTAAATTGGCGACATGGTTCCCATGCACTGAACGATGAAAGAGCACGTCTATCTGTCTATCTCTGAAACCATGACCTCAAATGACAAATGTTATGATATTGAAAGTTGTTAGAAAGCAATTTACCTTGTCCCGGTCACCAAACAGTAATGTATTCTACATTTCATTCTGAATTTGGGATGCTTCACAATGCTGCTAAAAAGCATTGTTGCTAAAAAGCATCTCAGTACAAAGCTAACTAATCATCAATTAATGTCACTAGTTAGTGTTCCAAGCATACAGAAAATGGCAACAACCTTCAGAAGTTGGACTATCTTCAGGACAACAATCTCTATCACCACTATCAGAATCATCCTCTGCAGATTCCAAAGACCCTGGCTTGAAGATGAACAAGCCATGCCCTGAACCATTGAACAACCAATCATGCACGTCCCACAATATATGCACCGGCAAGTTGTTCACGATCACCGTCTCGTTCCCTCTGAACCTCCAATTTAGGTTCATGATCCTCGTGGCGACGATTCCATCTATGCTCACCCACATCTCGGGATCTTCAGGCCCAGAAAGCGATGTCTCTATCACAATGTCATGCTCTGTTTTGCCTTCTTCAATCATCGCTTTCGTGCAGAACATCTTCTTCCCATACACGATCTCCTTCTTGTACAATAGAACAGCCTCTTCTGAGCATGGTCTTGACCTGGTTCTTTCATAGGCTTCTTTCTCTAAGTCTCCTAGGAACAAAAGCGTCTCCTTTCTGTGCACCAAGATAACGTAGTAATCTGAACGAGGTCGTGGGTATGAGGTGAATTTCGCGTGCCGGAAATCCCAGAATATGTCCACTCGATTCCCTTGTATTTCCAAGGTTTTCAGGCCCTTTTTCCCCCAACTTTGCTTGAATATTGAGTCAATCTTGCAATTGTACGCGTTTTGTTGTGATGAGTTTTCAACACTTATGCAGAGAGAATGGTCGGCGAGGTCCTTGCTCCATGTCACCATCACACTTTGACATGTCTGAGGTAGTCTTGTCTTATACACAAACGTAATAGAATGCTGTTCTTTAGCAGGTAAAGGCACAGCTTCTGCAAAATTCCTAGCCATTGACTACACTATTTGGTTAACCTTGAACTGAGCCTTCCTGCAAATATATGACTATAGGATTTACATTTGAATTTGAATTTGATGGTGTTCATTAAAAAAAGAGACCGAATACACGAACCCCAATATGCTACCTTGAACAAAATGACGATTAACCATCTTTAGTTTGCTAAACCTGGGAAGCTGTATGATTCCAACCATCTTGTTGGCAAGGTAAACGTATATACGCTTTGATGAACAAGGCAACAAGCTTCTGAATTTTGCTGTTCTTGAAGACTTACACAACAATGGAATATGGCCCCAAATGTGGTTCTTAATCAGATGTTGAATGGACAGCCATGTGAGAAAAGTTAGAAAGGGATCACAATAATCACATACCCTGAGAAAGGAGCTAGAAATGAAAGATTACCCGGAAATGTTTGTTTAATGAGGCGTTGAGAGGGGAGAGTTGAAATTCAGTCACGTATAGCCTATTAATAGATTAGATTACAATTTGAAAAATGAAAATATGTGGTTTTTGTGGTTAAGTGGAGCAATGTCAGAGCAAGATCCTGCTTTTTTTTGCTTCCATTTATAGTAAGTGTCACGATTTGGATAAGAGAAGTTTAGACAACGACCAAAAAATAGTTGAGGGGCTGATTTTGTGATGCTTTCATAAATATTTTTCTAAACAAAGCTTTTTGCCACTGCTTATTATCACAACCAAATGGCATACGTATGTGTCTATTTAAAAGATTATACATAAAATAATTGATTGCTGTTGATTTTGAAGCATTTATAATTGTAATAGCCACCTGACCGTTGGTTATGAAATAATCATAATTTAACTAAGGAGGTGTTTGGATAATCTCAAAAACACTTCTCAAAAGTACTTTTCTGTAAATCAAGACAAATTCCTTCACATATTTACTTCGCATACTGTAAAAGCCCTTTTAAAACAATAGTTTTGTTTTTATCCAAACACCCCCAAAGACATTATAGCTAAATAAATAGGATGAGCCTACCTGCTTAACTCAAAATAACTAAATATAAATTTTAGTTAAAGTATCTGTTTTCGTCCTAATTATTAAACTCTATTTTTGTTTGTTTTTCTTATTAATATTTTTTTGAATTGTTTTGATTAATTTCATAACTTATTATTTTTTCTCATAAGATATGTATTTTAAAGAAAATAATATATTTTTATATCATAATAATAAATAATCAACTTACCTAATCTGTTTAATATTTATAAATTAAATAAAGAATTTTTAAGGGGGAAAATTGGAGGCACACCAAACAAAAACTATATATTTTTGGTGTGGATAATTTTTGGGTGGATTTTTTTGACCTGGGACTTTTTTGGATGGATGATAGTAGCTGCATAAATATACAAATAAATGACTGACAATAAAGTAAAACTATCATAGAAATTACGTTTTGTGCTTGGATTAAGACTTTAATTAATTGCTGACTCAGTTTGCCATCATTGCATGGTTAGCTGTACCTATGTGATGGAAATTGTCCACCCTCAATGGTTCCATAACTTTCCATAGCATATTGATGTTAATAAACACCAAAACGTCCTTTTCTATTTTAGATTGATTTGCATTTAGTTAGAATTTGGTATGATGTATTGAAAACCAATGAGTTGGCATTATTAATTAAAAAAAAGCTAAAATTATTTACTAAATTGAAATGCTGTGAATCTTTTACTTTATTAGATTTTAATCTTCTTTCCGTACGTAGAGAAAATAATATTGTCATTTTTCTCTCCATGGTTTTATTAAAGTATGCAAGAAATCATATGAACCGCTCACTGTTTATAAATTCTCACATCAACTTTGTTTTTAGCTTCATAAGGTTGTGACCTTAATTTTTTGTTTTCAACGTAAATTTTTCCTCCTATCATTTTGTATGGTCATTTATTTATGAAAGAAATAGGGGCTAACAGAACAAGAAAGGCTGCTCAAGAATTTTTTGACTCAATGACAGCTGAATACTTATTTAAGTATTTCTTAAATGTAAGGCCGTGGATTTGATTTTTCAGATGGGTGAATTTCTTATATTAGCATTGAATAAATGATGACAAAAAAGATGCTCCTCCGGTCCTTAATATAGGACTTAATTGTTGAGTTGGTTTTAGTTCTAAATATAAGATTCATTTCTTATATTTATCAGTTTTCTCTAAATTACCCCTATAGATACTTCCTCAACTAGGGGTGTTCATGGGCAGGGCTGGGCAAGGCATGCCCCCTGCCCGATGCCCAGCCCGAAAAATGAGCGGGCTGTATTTTGCAGCCCGCTGCCCTGCCCTGCCCACAGAAGCCCTAACCATTTTCGGGCTGGGCAATAACGGGCTGGGCAGGACGGGCTTCCAAGCCCAAATAGTGATACCTTAGTGAAAAAATTTTTAGTTAAAGTAAAGGTATCTTATAATAACTATAAAGAAATAAATACTTGAATAAACAATAAATTCAACAAATCAATAACTTTGCTTTGTCTTAAATTGATATATCTTTTAATATAACACTAAAGTGAGCTTGCTTTTGCATCTTTGCAAGACAACCAACAATAAAAACAAACTAAAAGATACTAAACCAAATTAAAAAAAATTAAAAAGATACTAAGAAGGAAGAATTACGCATACCACTAAATGTATCTATGGCAAATGAAAAAGGAAAGAATAATATATATTATTATATATATTATATATCATTATAAGTATTTTTGGCAAAAAAAAGAATTATAAATATATATATATCATGGGCAGGGCCAAATGGGCAGGGCAGCATACCATGCCCGCAGCCCTGCCCTGCCCATAATATGCCCAGTCCAAAAATGCCCATTTTTCTTTGGGCTATTTTTTTTTCGGGCTGGGCAGGGCCATTTTCTTACGGGCTCGGGCGGGCATACTGGGCTAGCGGGCTTGATGAACACCCCTATCCTCAACCATAATCAAGTAAAAAAAGGAAAATGGATATTAAAAAAGACGATTATGGTGTTTTAAGAAAAATGTATTACATTTCTTATAATTAACTAACTTACCTAACTCTCCTAATCTAATCAAATTAGTTAAATGTATCTTATATTAAGGACCAGAGGAGTATTATACCTTATTTTGTTCTAATAAAAAATTGACTACTTTAGCCTCATAAAATTTAAATTAATTTTTTCACTTTTTATTTTGTTAAGATATAACTATATATATAATACAATTCACTAATTTTGATTTACAAGATACAGTCATACACTTATAGAATATCAAGACAAAAACTCACAAGTGATAGATTTCAATCAGAGAAAATACCAACGGCCTCTTAGAATTAGAAGAAGAGAAAAAAAGTTTACAAATGCTTACTAATTTTGGAGATAATTATCTTAATAACCTCTTATTAGATGCTCAAAAAAACTCTCTTATGTAAAAATGTTTATGACTGATTAGAAGTTAACAAATCAAAAGGGCATATAAGGAATTAAAATATCATCTCTCGTCTCCCCTCCAAAAAACCCCACTTTTGGAGGGGAGGCTAGAAGGGAAGGGGAGGGGAGAAAAACCTCTCCCCTCTTTAAAAAACATCTTAACCAAACGAGGGGAGGGGAGAAGCTCCCCTCCCCTTCTAAAAAATTATACCAGCCAAACAAGGGGAGGGGAGCAACTTCCCTCCCCTCCCCTCCGAAAACCCCGTACCAAACATAGCGTTAAGTGTTTAAATATACATAATGATATTAAAATATGAATATTATGGAACATTGTCTCCTCATTAGATCATGATATACAGTAAAATTAGGATTTGACTTCATACCTGCTTTTATTCTGATGAGAATTTCTATTACTCTTCTTTTAATTTAAATAGGGTTTAATTTTCACCACTCAAATAAAAATTTTTAAAAAATTAATTAAGTTATTTACTTATAACAAGTATATATTGAATTTTTTTTCAAATTAGTTCTTTGATTCTCCTCCATTAAAAACACTTATAGGAAATTGAGATCTAATGTTTAAAAAGAAAAAACAAACTTCTCTGTCAATTTTGATGAGTATAGAGTATGTTCATATGTACATCATTTGCCACAGAGAAAACGTAAAGAAAGAATATTGGGAACCGAAATTAGTAGGTCGGCAGTCAGGTGTGGGGTGGGCCCACGTCTTGAATTTACTAGGGTGCGGCGGATCCACAATTTATGTTTCGTGTGAGTTTTGATTTCATGGGCTTATAATTTTTGCCATGCCAAAATGGCACTAATTTAACATGGCAAGAAAATATAAGAAAAAATCATTAAAAAGACTTAAAAATACAAAAATTATAAATAGGGGCCATTATAATATTAGTATTAGTTTTGATAATAATTTTTATAAATAAGTCTCTATGTTTAATTTTTCAATTTTTAAATTTTTTTTTACTATTTTTCCAAAATATAATTTCACACAAAAGTTTTATTATTCACGATTTGGAAAGAGACTTACTTTGGGATCAATTTAATGGTGAAGCAGCATTCACCTTCCTCGTCTTATTTTTTTAATTATATTTAACATTCTAATTTTATTTATAATATATAAATATATAAATATTATATTTTAATATTTTTTATATCTTAATTTTATTTATAATGTATTCAGTATTTTAATTAAAAAATAATATATAAATATACTACCTCTGATTCTTAATATAACACCTTGTTTAACTTTTATTTTTTTTAAATATAAGACTCCAAGTCTCTAATCCACTTTGTCTCTTATATTTATGCATTTTATTTATATACCTGATTAGTAAAGATATTTTAGAAAAGACAACATATATTTATTATAAATAAATATTTTAATTTATATTTTTAATTTTTTTAAATTAGTCAACTAGTTTTTATAAATAGGATCAGAATTAGAATTAGGTAAGATTGAATGATAGGAGCAAATAACATCTAGGCGGCTATTCCCTAAATTCAAATATAAAATATTCGCATTGATATATTGCCATCATTGATTGGTAGATTTGAGCGTGAAATCCACTCACATGAACCACAGTTCCCCTCACCGTAAAACAGAAATAAACGTGAAAACTTGAAAAGAGAGGCAAACATTAATGAACCAGACTTCATAAATTTCTGTTGATCAGAAAATAACGATCATTTAATTCAGAACCAATTAATAACAGATCTAATAAAAAATAGAGGAAATAGCAAATAAAAACTCTTAAATATGTAAAATTATGATTTGGGATCCTAAATTTGAAAAATAGCAAATAAGGACCTGATCCTGCTTTTGCAAATATGAAATATGGATGAAATGTCTGAAATACCCCAGCTAAATTGTGATTTGGGGCCTGTTTGGGTGACTCCCAAAACCATGGTTTGGGAGGCAAAACCAGTGGAATGTCATCCAAACAACATCAATTTTGATGCCATAATATGAAACTATGATTTGGGCCAAAACCATGGCTTTGGATAGTTTCAGGAAAAGTAAATCCATTCTGTTTTTAGCTCAAATTGGAGAGTATGATTGTGTTTGTCAGAGTAGATCTCAACAATAATATGACTTTAACATCCCTTAATTAATTTTTTATAAACATGTTAATCTTATATCTTATAAATATATATACACATATTCCTCCGATCCTAATTATAAGACCCAATTGACTTATTTGAGGAAATTAAGGAAGTAAGTTAAGTTGGTTATTTATAATAAATAAGTGTTGTTATTCCTAAAATATCCTTGCTAATTAAGTATATTGGCTAAAGCTATCATTATTAGAAGGATTATCTTGAAAAAAAATGCATAAATATAATAGAGAGAATGGATTGGATCTTATAATTAAGACCAAATAAAAAGTCAAATTGGGTCTTATAATAAGGACCGGAGGAGTATTAATTATTCATTAATTATATTATCTTATATATTATTAATTATGTTGGTAAAAAATATATTATTAACAATTTTGTTCCTTCAAATTAAAATATATCATAAAATCTATCTTTTTATGTAATTATTATATTAACTTATGTCTTTTTTAGTAATTTGTATATATAAAAAGTGCTTCTGATAACAACTATCCAAACACTCTTACTTCTCAGAATCACTTTTTCACAAAATCTATTCTTCGCAAAATTTATTCTCTCCAAAATCTATTCTCCAGAAGCTATTCTTCAAATCATGGTTTGGTTTCATCCAAACACCTCCTTGGTCTATTGAAGTTATCATTCGTTAAAGTGAACTTATCATTTCCTACAGTAAACTTGTCATTTGGTATGCCCTTAATCAAGTTGTGATTTGGTTTACTCAAATTATCATTTGCTAAAGTGAACTTGTCACTTCTTATAGTCAATTTGTCATTTGACTGAGAGGTATTTCAGACATTTCATCCACATTTTATATTTGCAAAAGTAAGATTGGTCCTCATTTGATATTTTTCAAATTTATGATCTCAAATTGTAATTTTATATATTTGGGGGTTCTATTTGCAATTTTCCCTAAAAAGTAAATAATCTATTTTTAATATTTGCTCTTTTTTGTCTCCTACCCAAATATCTTCTGATTATCGTCCTCTCACTGTAGATAGATTTTACATTTCTACTGACAAATTCTCACGCGCTGCGAAGTCACGTCGAAAATTGAGTGCCAAGGGGATGGACCCGACAGATGAATCAGTGCCAGGTAGATGACGGAATTGCGTGACAAGCGCTGTATCTGTCTCCACGTTAGAAATTTCAAAAGCGAATCCAAACCCAGTAGGCCAGCAGTACGACTTCTGATGAACATGTCATCACCCCATTCATTTTTCAATATCATCATCTTCTTCTTCGTTCCAAGGAAGAAAAGAAAAGAAAAGAAAAACATGATTCTCGTTTTTGTTTGTTGGGTTTGGCAAAATACGTGAATCTTGTTCTTCTGAGTTGAATGAGAATGACCTGCAGATTCAACTTTCGTTTTCAACCACCGTAAATGGCTCATCTTCGTAATTTCACCCCAACATTAGGGCCCATTCACCAACCGATCCACCACTAGGCTCTCTCTTCTTCTCACTATATAAGCGACACGCTCCAACCATGCCATCCTTCTCCTCCTTCATCATCATATATCGCCCTATTCAGTCCCCTTAATTCAATATATACCGTTTGCCTTCTCTGTTCTTTTCTCCAATCTCTCCCCTTTACGTGCCAATTCGGGGTTATTCAGGTTTGTCTGTCTTCGAATCGGCATTTTCTTTCAGTTTGTGTTCTTTTGGGGTGATTACTGTGCATTGGTTGATCTGAATCCGGAGTTTCAATCTGTTTGTTTCTTTTCTGATTCCTTTCATCCTGTGGATCTGGGCGTGGTTATGAACATTGCTCTTAAATGCACCCATTCCATGTCTGGCTTACGTGTTTCAGCTGCCAAAGTGCAATGATGTAGTATGTGCTCGAAGTTCACCTTTTGGTTTCTTGTTTTGATTGGAACTTGCTTCTTATTTTGTCGGTGCTTAATTTATTGTGTGAAATACTCATTCACGTGGTGCGTGGGACTAGAGGCATTGTGTGGAAAGCATACGTTGGAAGGATTCTCAGTTCTTACGTATCAAATGTAACATATCATCTCAAGGCTGCAAACGGTAGACCCAGGACGTATGACGTTGTAGTGCTTACGTCCCTATTAGCCTATAGATCAAACTAGAGAAAGAGTAAATTGTATAATAACTTGAGTTCTTTCCATGGTGAGACAATGGTCATTGGACTGTTATGTCCGGGACTCAAATGCTGATACCATCACATTTATGGGTTAAGTGTAGTTATAGGTCATTTGGGAAGACATCAAAAAAGAGGTTCGGAGAGGAGTGCACTGAAAAACCAAAGATTTTCTTGGTGTAGCTTCAGAAATCGAGGACCCATATTTAACCAGAATCTAATGTCGTGTGTGATCTGAAAATTATCCCTTTTAATGATCACTGAACCCAGAATGGGTGTTCCATCATGCGTCTCGGTCTGCGATAACAGTGAGGCCAAGAAACACTGCCGTTGTGAGCCAAACTATTCAATGTGAGATCTGAACCTGGACCGCGCACCGTACTAGCTTGACTTTAAAAACTATACTAACATTTTAGAGTGAAATGATTGTCTTTATACAAAAAACATTTCAATTTGTAGGCTGTTAAATTGAAGCGCTTTTAAAAGGCAGCAACATGTACATACTTCTTGTCTGATATTACCCGATAATACGTTGGGGCTTATAGTTTACGATCAAAATATTTGTGTTATTAATCTTGATTATTCTATTTGTATTGATTGACCATTATTGATCCAGGTCGTTGCCAATAAATTATAAATCTGCTATATATCTAATGGAGTCATCCTCTGGGGTTCATTTTTCTGGACTTCACATGAATGGTTCAGCACAGAGGAACGTTGACGCAGAGCAACCTACAACTTCAGCTGCTGACATGTATAAACAACCTTTCGTTATAGGTGTGTTTTCCGTGCAGCAAGCTGCCAGTGTAGTTTTAATGATAAGGGGACTTGATGGTGGTGTGCTTACTTTGTCTAATGTTTTTTTTTTCCCCCCCTTCGAACTGATAAGTATAGGCTTAAAAAACTCCTGATGGACTTATTGCTAAAGAGTATAAACTGAGGGTTGCAAGAGCTCGTAAGTTGATTGACTTGTTCTGTGAGGACAGGATAAATGTCACCAACCCTGCTTTTTGTTCAATGGATTTGGTTCAAATGAACCTTTCACTTTCCTTTATTATACAAAACAGCTTGAATGTATGAAAAGCATAAGGCATTAAAATAATTGTTTGAAGTAGTTGAAAGTAAAAATGACTTAACCATGATTCATATTTGCTGGGAGAAAGCATGGTCATCTTACTGACAACTTGCAAATTAACATGAAATGAACATTAGAATTCTACGTGCTAGTATAAGCTATCATCTTAATAACAGCTTACCTATTTCTTCTGGCTTTCAAAGTGATGTGAACTTGTTTATGAATGTTAGCACTGTTAGCATTGATGTTTTCTATTGTCCCTAAATAATTAGATATGATATTTTCAAATAAGCTTAAATATCATATTTTTCTACTTTTTAGGTGTTGCTGGGGGAGCTGCATCGGGGAAGACTACAGTTTGTGATATGATTATTCAGCAGCTTCATGACCAACGAGTTGTACTTGTTACTCAGGTAATGAATCCTTTTTGAATACCCTAATGAGATTTGATATTTGTAAATCTATTGATCTTTGAGGGCAATAATACTCAGAAAGAACTTGATAGCCTCAAGCTTTCTTAACACAAATCTTATTATTTTACTCACTCTAATCTTTTCTCTAGTTACTTTATTCATCTTGATAAGTGTATGTCGGTAGTTACAACGTTGATTATAGCTAACTATTTATTTGAAGAACCAGAGCAACTGACAGCGACACCTAACTCACTAATATTAAAACCAGACAACGATTACTCCCCCTCAAAAAAAATAGTTGTGTAGCAATGGCTGAAGTAGGAAAAATCAATGAATTATTCTTGTATAACTAGTAGCCACTCCTAGGTTGTATCTTCAATGTTTCTATTGAATGAGGATTTATCATTCGAGATGTGAAAATTATTATTTTAACTATAGAAGCAAGAAATAAGCTGGACACTGTGTTTCAAAATGCGAGCTGATGTTACTTATTATACTGATGTTTCTTAGTATACATATAATTAATTTTTTACAATGATATGAGTTAATAATGCTACAGGATTCTTTTTATCATAATTTGACTGAAGAGGAACTTACAAGAGTCCAAGATTACAACTTTGACCATCCTGGTCAGTAAGCTTCTATTCCTTTATCTCTCATTATTTGCTACTTTATTTTTTTAAAAATAATTGCATTATGTTGATGTAAATTTTATTTGGTTTTATGTATATTTATAGAACCAAAGAAATTGCATATAGGATAATTGAAATGAATATAGAATGTCTCTGTAGTGATGATTTTCTATCTCCAAGATCTAGTCAGAGAGTTCTTTCATCTATTCTGATTTTTCTTTTATTAACAATTAGATTCTTGGTCTTTACTTTGCATATTTGAATGATTGCTCTATTACTTTTCTAAATCCCAGCATTATTTCTAAAGCAAAATTGCCTAAATTATCAGATGCTTTTGACACTGAGAAGCTATTATGGGTTATGGACAAGTTAAGGCATGGACAAGCCGTAGATATTCCGAACTATGACTCAAAGAGTTACAAGAGCGATGTGTTTCCAGCAAGAAGGGTATGTCTCTTGCACTTCCTTTTTTGCCATGCAGTTTTGAACCCCCTTCTCTTCCCTTTCTTAAATGCTAGTTGGCCTTCTATTTTTGATCTGTTGGTATCATCCCTATGGAATTATGTTTTTTGCATGATGATGAATGAACTGCAGAAACTTGACGTGTTTCCTAATTTGATTTGACTTTGTTATATGCATGAAAAAGCCTTCTCTGCCTTTCTTCTACATGGGATCAAGTCCTTCCTGTTGGCAAGTGTGTTGTAGGAGGGTCCCTCCGTTTTTCTTGTTAGGATGATTTGGCTGACTAATTATTGCTAATTCACACAGTGCATTCTCCAACAGAGGGCAAAGGATTTTTGAAACAAAATTCCAGTTATTATTTTCCCATTTTATGTTGTTTAATGCATTTTGCAGGTGAATCCTTCAGATGTTATAATTTTGGAAGGAATTCTTATTTTCCATGATCCACGTGTTCGGGAGCTGATGAATATGAAGATATTTGTTGACACAGGTCCTTTATTTTTAATGTTTCTATTTAACTAGTAGAATTTATAATATCTCGCATTTCTTCTGTAGATGTATGTAATATCTAGGCTAGCTTTTGTATGTTGCACCTTCTAGAGGCCATGATACCATTTCAAAGGCTATTTCAAATCCAAGCTTAACCATTTCAACGAAGGATCATAACTAGTTTCGTTATAATCTGACATATAAAATGAAGTTGTTTCCAAACTGGTATGTTTTAGTATCTTTGTGTTGCAGTACTAAGTTAGGATGTCATACTCATTGTATAATGTTCAGTGCAGATGCTGATGTTCGTTTGGCCAGGAGAATTAGGCGTGATACCTGTGAGAAGGCTCGGGATATTGGCTTAGTGCTTGATCAGGTACCAAATATCATTGGTTGAACCAGTTGTACTACCATGAACATGTTTTGGTCATCTGTTGCTCCTCGTTTTCTATATATATATATATATATATATATATATATATATATATATATTTTCAATGTTGCTTATGTTTCCTGAGTTGTAAGATTTTGCAAACGTGAGAAAGTCAGTGTTTTGCTGTGGATTAGTTTCAGTGCAAGCTTCTTGACCAGAAAACAATTCCTTGGTGTATTTTCTTATGGAATCAAAGCCTTACGGATGGAATTTGTGCTCATGAAAATAGTGGTCACCCTTATATATTCTTCTATACAAACTAGTGATAATTTGACCAGATTCGATAGTTAACATTTTTATTATACCTGATGCAGTATTCTAAATTTGTAAAGCCGGCTTTTGATGACTTTATTCTCCCAACAAAGAAATATGCTGATATCATTATACCCCGTGGAGGAGACAATCATGTGGCCATTGATTTAATCGTACAGCATATCCGGACAAAGCTTGGTCAGCACGATTTGTGTAAAATATATCCTAATTTATATGTCATTCAAACAACTTTTCAGGTACCTCACTCTTGCTATTTATTGACATTTTAATCATTCCACTCTCCTTTCCCTAGAAATCCAAACTCTTTCATTATAAAGGTTGAATCACCGTGGTAACTTCTACCATGCAGATACGGGGTATGCACACCCTGATACGTGATTCTCAGACAACAAAGCATGATTTTGTGTTTTATGCTGACCGTTTGATTCGTTTGGTATGTATACAGGTTCATTTGTTGTTTTCTCAATTTTGTGATGGTGTGACAGTTTCTTTATAGACTATTAGTCACAATTCCTGCGCTTGACCAGGTTGTTGAGCATGGCCTGGGGCATCTTCCATTTACGGAAAAGCAAGTAATAACTCCAACTGGTAAGTTTTTCTTTTCGATGCTTGCTTGTAAAGGTATTATTTGCTAATTTCCATGCTGTGGAGTTAGTTGAATAAATGTGCTGAATACTGTTCGGTTAAGAAAAGTGCCCATTAATGTAATGAGTATTAATCTGTGTCTTGGCGATGCATCATTCTCCTCTCTTTTACTATTGATTGTGTTGGATGTACATGACGGTTTCTTGTTTATCAGCTGCTGTCATTCTGTCTGCTGGCTTTTTATGGTGAAAACTGATTCTTTTCCTTCAACACGTAACTGCAGAGTCTGTATATACTGGTGTGGATTTTTGCAAGAGGTTATGTGGTGTCTCCGTTATCAGGAGGTATAAGTCTCCAGTCCAAAGTTGACATCACTGGGGCATTTGATTTTCAGATTTTGTCTTCCTTGCTTCCAGCTCTGAAGAATAAGTTTACGCATATCCTCTTAGTTGTCCCAAATATTTGAATAAATAGAAAGGAATGATCTTTGTCAATTTGGGCTCCCAAGTAATATATTGTACAATTGAAGGAAAGGTATCCTTTAGTTGTCCCAAAATATTTAAAAACCACTTTCTGTTCTAACGTCATTATCCAACGTTGATTTAATTTCAGTGGAGAGAGTATGGAAAATGCTTTACGTGCTTGCTGTAAAGGTATCAAGATTGGTAAAATTCTTATTCATAGAGAAGGTGACAATGGTCAGCAGGTTTGTGCACCTGCATGTGTGCTTGGTGCTTATGTGTCTTTAATTTCATAATCACTGACATCATATCCTTTGATCATTGGATAGTTAATATATGAGAAGTTGCCGAACGATATCTCAGATAGACATGTGTTGCTGTTGGATCCTATCCTGGGAACCGGTTTGTCATTCTCATATCTATCAGTTTAAATTTTCCTTTCCATATCAAAAGAGAATAAAAACTGTCTGTGGCCTACTGCAACTAAGTTCTAGGACTCTTCATCTTTGGTCATAAACTTTCAAATATTTTCTTCTTTAGGTAATTCTGCTGTTCAAGCAATTTCTTTGCTTCTCAGAAAGGGTGTACCGGAGTCCAACATTATATTTCTCAACCTCATATCAGTAAGTTACTGGGTCATAATTTATCTATTTCTCTCACCACACACACACTCTCTCTCAAAAACATCTCCGTTTTCTGGTGTCTCTAGCTGCAATTTGCTCACGGGTTCTTATCTTGGCAGGCACCTCAAGGTGTGCATGTGGTCTGCAAGAAGTTTCCCAGAATAAAAATTGTGACATCCGAGATTGATTTTGGTTTGAATGAAGATTTTCGTGTTGTACCTGGCATGGGTGAGTTTGGGGACCGTTATTTTGGAACAGATGATGATGATGACCAACAAGTGGTGGCCCCTTCACAAGATTGAATCTCTGTGCAAAATCCACAGCAATTTTTGGATAATTGGTGCTCTGAATTTCAGTTTTAAATCAATTTTGGCTAATGTTATTGAGATTTCTTTTACAGTTATTTCCCACCAAGATCTCAATGTCATGTGGATCCGGACCCTATATATAGAAATCAATATATATATAATTTAATCTTGTCTTGGTTTGCGTTATTAAGAACTTAAGATTGCTTTTTGAATATTCTAGGAGCGCAGAAATTTTTAAGTACTCCCAAATCACCATGTGGGATGTTATTTGTAATCTGCCTAACGCAAAAAAGAGAATTTTTGGCACTCTTATAATACCATCTCATTAGTGCTTTATCCAATGCAAGTGTCATTTGTGATGGATAATCTGGCTTCGCTCCTCTATTCATTCTCTCCACTACCTATCCTCCGCCCCTCGACGACGCCGTTGTGGGTATGAAATGGAGCCAGGCATGCCAGCATGCCTCTCCTCTGCAATACCTATTTGCCACGTAAGCATCAAAGTAATTTTTTTAGGAGCATCTAATAATTTTTGGTATAGTTTGCCCCGTGTTCGTTTGTGACATGATAGCACATGGGACTGCCTAAAAGTTTCTCACAAATGTCAAGGATGTGGGGCCCATCACACGTGTCTACATTGAGGGTATATAAGAAATTTGGAAATTCTTAATGAAGGATTCCTCAGCAATGTCAATGAAGGTGACAGATTTTAAAATTTTAAAGTTCCGAAAAAGAATATGGTTTTTGGTTGAAATCAACTTTTCTGAATTACTCCTCCGGTCCTAATTATAAGACCCAATTGACTTATTTGAAGAGATTAAGGAAGTAAGTTAAGTTGGTTATTTATAATAAATAAGTGTTGTTATTCCTAAAATATCCTTGCTAATTAAGTATATTGGCTAAAACTATCATTATTAGAAGGATTATTTTGAAAAAAAATGCATAAATATAAGAGACAAAATGGATTGGGTCTTATAATTAGGACCAAATAAAAAGTCAAATTGGGTCTTATAATAAGGACCGGAGGAGTAATATTTTTCAGCACTCATTTTTTCCATATTTTCGGTATCCATATTCTTAATTTTCAGTATTTAGTTTTTAATTTTTTTTTTTCAGTTGTCATCTTAGATATTTTAAATACTTATATTGAAAAGAATAAAATGTAAGCATTGAAAATGTGGAGATGAGGGTTGAAAAATATGGAAGATGAGTGCAAAATAAAAATAATTCACAGCAATTTTAATTGCAACTAGTGACGAAGATTTTTTTTTTTAAAAAATTTCACGTTCCTTCCATTTTCCAAATGGTTATTCAAATTCGACATCTAATAAATTTTTTTTTTTTACCTCGATCAAGTATTATATTTTGGATTTGGAATCGTATGATTTTTTAATTCATAGTAACATTAGTCAATGATATTAAACAAAATTTTATTTGAGTGAAAATTGCAATTATGTTTTACGCTGTAACATATAGACGCTCCTAGGATACGGAGATGGGGGAAGAGAATCCAAATTTCCATGAATTCGATTTTTGATTTTTCTTATCACAATGGACCCACAAATAAGACCATGATTCAACCTTGAATCTTCTTCTCGGCCCATAGGCCCAAATTGTAACTTGGCTGGGCTGATCGGGCCTTTCGACTTTTCTTCTCCGTGGCGAAGGTAGATGCAACCCAAAGGGCCAACTTGTACGAGCAAACACATATTGGGCCGTATGCTATTATTTGGGCCTATTAGCAGAATAAGGCAAAAGCTGACCAGGAAACCCAAAGAAAAAGAAGAAGAGCAGAATGGTGTCGCTCCAAGGACTGACCAGGGTGGACCGCCCTGGCGAACAACCGTCCCTGACATAACGGGAGCTTGCATGAACATGGCAAGTTTCGCGGGTAAAATCGGCTTCAAAATCTCATCACAGCTTCAATGTCGCGTATATTCGGTTCCCTGGTGAGAATTTTCTCAGCTGCTTTTAAATTTTCTTTAGTCTTTGTTTGGCTGCTGAGAAAAGTTGAGTTTGCGAGGAGACAAAATATCAGAAAATCTTTTGGGTGTTTGATTATTGTACGTATTAAAGTAGTGCAAACTTGTTTTCCTACTTGTAGTATCGGGTTAATTTGATGGTGGCTCCCTTATTCATGTCTGTCTACCAAATCTCCTACAGAAAAAGTCTCTGCTCTGAATCATTTTGGGCATGATTCGTATCTCTGTGTTTTTTTCCTCTATTAAAAGTAGGGCAATATGGAAGAATCAGGTTACATGCTTGAAGAGTAGAGACCATAGTTCTTCGGCTCCAGTTAGGTACACTCCTAAGACATCCTCCAAAGTGAAACTATCTGAAACTTCTCCGCAAGTGAAAAATTTGGAAAAAAGTAACTACTTTAGTCGAGCTGATATAAGCGCACTAGAGATCGATTGCGAAGAATCTGAACGGGGAAAAATTGGTCAGTGTGAAGCATCACAAATTCACAATGAAATGCAGAATAACTTGCTGTTTGATGACATGGGACAAGGTAAAATGCTTTTTCACATCTTTCAATATTTGTAGCATATGTCGTTTGAGGTCACGATTTTGGAGGTAGTTTCGCAATGTATGGGAACCATGGTGCCAAATTAACCAGGATAGCTAAGCGGAAAAACCTATATGATTTTTAGATTTTTTGTATTAACAAAATAATTTTTTTGCTAGATCACAATTTTATCATTGTGCGGGAGTGGCTAAAAACTGTGGCACTAGCGTGCTTTTGATGAACCTAATTTTTAAAGTTCAATTTAGTTTTTTTGAAAATGGTATTGTCAGTAGGGTTCAGTTTGTGATTCGTGATATTATTACCTGTCTTCTTTCTGTAACTTCTGTGCAGTTGCCTTTTCATAACGTCTTCTTGCTTGTCGTTTTTATTGAAAAGGGAAAAAAAAAAAAAAATCAATGTATTAACTTCGAAGGCGGGTTGAGAGAAATTGGGCAAGAAAGGGCTGAATGTGTTATGCTATCTTATGGTAATCTAATGTTCCTTCTCTAACTCTAAACGTACAATATGCACAAGCTTGTATCATTTATCAACTAAGATTATGGTTATATATATTTTCTTGTTATATTCCATATTAGTTTGAAGTACTCCTCCGGTACTTAATATAGGACCTTATTTTTAAGTTAATTTTGGTCCTAAATATGATACCTATTTCTCATATTTATCAAGTTTTTCTAAATTATCCCTA
>NW_021633763.1:0-32090 GCF_004799145.2 Neltuma alba
TATTTTTAACGAAAAGAGTTGCTAATATTTTAATAATTTTTTGGGGCATTTTAAGAAGAAAAAACTTCAGGCACATTTTGTTCATAAGTAAAAATTTCAAGATAAATTTATACGTTAATTCTTTTTTTTTTTTTGGGTGACAAAGATATACGTTAATCCTTTTAACATTCCCAAGCCTATATTTTATTGCAAATTATAATTTTTCATGGAATACTTGAAATCCAGTTTTGAAATCAAACCATCAGCATTTAAAATTACGGACTTTGATTAATCAAACTGGGATGGGCTGACTCCAAATACGTACAATTTGTTTTTTTAAAAGGTGTCTTATATAAATCTTCCTCCCCTAATACTGTAAATATGTTATAGAAACAGAAAATTATTGCTAATTTATTATTCTATTTATTGTATTTTAAAAAAGTATATGTTATTTGATTCTATTTATAAGGTAGAAGAATAACTATTTTATTTTTTTAATTCTATTTATAAGACATGTCATTAATTTTTTTATCACTGGTTTTTTCTTTTATCTATTGTTAAATATGGTGTGTGTTATTTAATTTTTAATGTATGTACATTCATCAAGGCTAAAGTTGAAAACTCATTAAGGGGGTGTTTGGATAGAAACCAAACTATGTTTTAAAAGTGCTTTTACGGATTACGAAGTTATGTGGAGGAGATTATCTCGTTTTGAAAAATGCTTCTGAAACATGGTTTTGGGTTTCCAAACACCCCCTAAATTTTTATTCTTAATTAACGATTTTAATATTTTTTTAAATTTTAAAAATATAAAATAACTTATAAATAAGATTGAAATAATATTAAATACAAGTAAATTCAAAAATTATTACTAAATTTGAGATAGTATCAATAAAATTTAAGATTTTTTGAATTCTTATAAAATATGTTAGAATTTTTTTTCATAAGAAAATATTTCATAAAAAGAATCTGAAAATTTCTAAATTTCAAGTTAGGGTCTTTTCTTATATTTTAACAGTATGCTTAGTTTGTAAGTAACAAAATATTTTTGTAAAGGTTTCTGATTTGAAATTCTGTAATTTTATCTCCCGGCCGCTGCAGCCTCTGCTTGACCTTAGCTGCCCCAAATGAGCAGATAATGGTCTGAACGAGGGCTATTATCGTCTTTTCTCAGCGGCCTCCGTAAGTACCAAAAACGCTCCCCGTAGGTTCGTTCCAAGATATAAATGATCAAATCACTGGAATTTCCGCGTCTGGATTCTAGGGTTTCTCTGCCTACAATAGCAGAGCAAACCCAATTATTCCTCATTTTTCGTCAAAATTTTCCTTTTTTCCCTCTTGCTTTCAAATTTTCTTGCTTCCCGAACCTATTCTTTCTTTCTTCACACCACCTGATCTTTTCCCATTCCTGTGAAACTCACCATTTTCCGTTCTTTTCTGGTCGACTTCAATTTCTGCAAGCTACATGAAGCTTCTTCAGTCCGATGAGACCGCCTCTGAGGCTTGCGACCTTCCTGAGGAAACCCAAGAAGAGAAACCCTCCAGTTCGTCTGTGGTTGAAGGCATTGACCGTGGCCTTGATAATGGTGATGCGGTTCTCGATGTGTTCGGGAAAACCGTGGAGTTCCCGGTATTGGAGAACGCAGAAGACTCCGTGGAGGGCTTGTATTTTTATAAGAATGTCTACAATTTGATCCCCAAGTCTTTGGGAGGTCTTGCGCGGTTGAAGACATTGAAGTTCTTCGGAAATGAGATTAATTTGTTTGCCCCAGAGTTTGGAAACCTGACGGGCTTGGAGTGTTTGCAGATGAAGATATCTTCTCCTGGAATTGGTGGGTTGCCATTGCATAAGTTGAAGGGTTTGAAGGAGTTAGAGTTGTCCAAAGTGCCTCCGCGGCCTTCTGCTTTCCCTATATTGACAGAGATTGCTGGTCTTAAGTCCTTGTCCAAGCTATCTATTTGCCACTTTTCTATAAGGTTGGTAATTCAATGTGGCTATTTGTTTAATAGTAATTTTGGCTTTCACTGGCAGCTAATGTATGTGCGGGCTGCTTAAGAAGTTGGATTGCCGATTTTCCCTGCTTTGAGTTTAAACTGTCCTCATTGGGTATTTTTTTAGTTAAAATCAAAACTTTCCACATCATAACCTTTTTTCTTCCATCTGGCCAATTTTTTCCCTCCCGAGATAATGGCATTATATGAGTGACGGTTCTCATGATGGAGAATAACTATGCCAAGTTGAAGCATCTGTGCTGAAAGTTAGATTGCATTTGTGGAGATATGGTTTAATTTATCTAGTTTGATGCATATTTTCTTTCTATTAGGGAGTAAACACTTGATCCTGCCATCTGAGTCGGAACCGGTTAATTTCAATTATTTATTTCAACAGTTTGAGTTGTGCTTTTTGAGACTCCAAGCCAAGAATGAATAATTCATAACTCAAGCTCTGGGCAATTCTATTTTTAAATTGAATTCAGATATACACTTGGGTTGTGTTGATTGATATAATAGTTATGTTGCAGAGTAGGGTAACTTATGCTGATTAAATAGGTTTTTCATTCATGTGGTTAGTTGCTTATTAATACTGATTTGGTGGGCCTTTTTTGGTTGTGGTCAGATAAAATTATTAATACTGATTTGGTGGGCCTTTTTTTGTTGTGGTCAGATAAGACCTTGATTTTCTAGCTGCAACTCTTTTGAGTAGTATATGAAAAATTTGCTGCATCATGATTTCAAATGGTCCATTGTCTTGGAATAGTTTATGAGTGTTGCTCGTGGTTAAGGAAGGGGGGTTGAAGAAAATGAAGATGGCTCTCTATTATGATATTGATTAGGCAAACAAGTAGGAGGTTAACTTTGAAAAGCAATTGTGTGGATGCATTGTTTGCCCATGAGCATTTTTCATTTTGTCAACTTTTCAAAGTGGCATCGTGATATGGATAGTAAATTGGACTCCATACTCTGCCAGCAAATAAGAACGTGTCTGGATACACTAAAATCCCTATATCCATCACAGATTATTTTGGCACTTGGTTGCGGTTCTGTTTTGGACGTTTAATTTGGTGATTGATAGTATCAACATCATTAACAACCTCCTTAACATGCTTCACAAGCCTCGTGTTTTGAGATTGTAACATTTTATTGCTTTTTTCTGTTTAGTGGGATCATTAGCATTTTCAGTGAACTATATATTTCTCATTCTTTTTGGTTCTAAATCGTCATGCTTTCTGCTTTTCTGTAGATACCTCCCTCCTGAAATTGGCCTCTTAAAGAAACTGGAGTATCTTGATCTTTCATTCAATAAGATGAAGACACTGCCCTCCGAAATCAGTTATTTGAATGGCTTGATATCTTTGAAAGTTTCCAATAATAAGTTGGTGGAACTACCATCAACTATGGCATCTTTGTCCGGGCTGGAGAACTTGGACCTGTCAAGTAATAGGTTGACTTCACTGGGACCTCTTGAACTTGGGTCTATGCATAAACTTCAGAATTTAAATCTTCAGGTACCTAAGTATAATATTTTTTTTTTTAAATCACAGTACCATGGTCATTAGTTAGTGAGAATATTTTTCCCATACATGTTGTCCATTGCTTTTCTTTTTCTTTTCATCTGACTTTCTTAGTCTTTTTATATTATGAATTTATCTTTATGACGTTATAAGCATATAACTTAATATGTTTGTATCTTGTATGCTTTAACTAGCTCTTATAATGCCAGCAATATATATTTATTCAAATCAATGTGTTGAATGTAACATTGTATTTTAATTTGTTTTTCTCGGTCAGCTTAGCTTACGTGTTCAGCTGTATGTGTTCTAGCATATTGTATGCAATAATTTGGTCTGTTTTTCTTTCCTAAATATTTGGTGAAATTGTTTAACGTGGTGGCATCTGACAGCGTTGGACATGGGGGGACACCAGAATGAAGGTGCCTCTGTGCATCTAAGGTATTGATTTTGTGTTCGTAGCTTGCCTATGAAGCAAAACATGATGGATCTGGGATTTTTGTGCACATTCACGCACATAACTATCTATACTTCTTTTGTGTAGGCTTGTAACCATAAGTTAAAAGTTTGGTGTGCAAGTGGAGTCCTTGTTCTGTTTTTTTTTTTTTTTGGGGGGGGGGGGCTTCTGGTTATGTGAATTTAACATTTTTGAATTTTTGTTTTCAAGTTCAATAAGCTGCGCAGCATGCTTCAAATACCTTCATGGATTCATTGTAATATGGAAGGAAACGACAGAGGTGAATGCAGCGATGATTTTAGCAGTTCTTCTGTTGAAATGGATGTCTATGAAACGAGTTCACTGGAGAATGATGGACTACTTTCACATGGTGAGGACTGCAGATTATCCCTTCTTTTTTTTTTGTTAGGCCAAATATAATCCTTTGTTTTTGGAATCACCTTTGTCTTCATTTGAGTTCATATATGTGGAGCCAAATTTACTCACATGGTTCTTTTCTGCAGCATCTCGTAATAGCTCATCAAGCCTATTAACTAGCTCCTCGTCTAGTAGATGTTTTGCAACGCGGAAATCAGGTAAAAAGTGGAAGCGGCGGCACTACTTACAGCAGAAAGCCCGCCAAGAGTGCTTAAACAACAGCAGGAAGTGGAAAGGTTTAAATAATTCACAACTGGGCAAGGACATGCATAGAATTTGTGAATCAGAAAACCAAGGCAGCCTTGCTGTTGAAAACTGCAGTGAAGCTCGTCCATCAGATAGTGTGTGTCTGGACAATGAAGCTAAAAAGATGGTCTCAGAAGAAGCTGGGAATGACAGTGTAATTGATGATGTTAACAACAATGAAGTGGGTATTGAAAAGCAATTTAAGGATTGTTCCAGTAGAAGCGAAGATGAAAACGATGCTTCCTTATGCCCGTTGGAGAATGGACCTAGTGGGCAGGACAATGCATCAAGTTCAGAATCTTTGAAGCATATTTCTAAATCAAAGAGACATTCAGAAAGGGATCTTGATAATCCTAAACCATGCAAGTCTAGAAAACCAATTGGTGATAGCTCATCATTGTCCTACAAGTACAGTAGATTATCATTTTGTGGTGCCGAAGACCATCTGCCAGATGGTTTTTATGATGCTGGACGTGATCGACCTTTTATGCCCCTTGAGAGTTATGAGCAAAATCAGTGCCTTGCCTCTCGTGAAGTCATCTTAGTGGACAGGTTTTTTATTGTTTTTTTTTACTATTTATTAGTAAAATAACTAGTGGCCAACCCCTGCAAATGCAAGTGAATTATTATTTATGTACCTTTTTAAGGAAAAAATTCAATCATACATACAATTATATCACGGTAATTATTGATTCTTATATATATTATATATATATATATATGGCCCAATTTGAAATGGAGATGGTAAAATTTAAAGGAAATATGAAAATACTGTAAAGAGGAAAAGTGCATGGAGCTCAATGATAAAATTACAGTTTTGAAAATACTTGACCAGAAAAGCGCACAATTAAAAAAGTTGTCATGTGGATATACAAATAGTAAAACTACTATTCATGTGTTTTTAATTAGAGTAGATTGGATATAATTAGAATTAATACTACTATTACTACTATTATATGAAGTATGTGCTATCTACTTGGACATGGGCATTCAGAACAATTTCTTGGGTGCAGAGTGTTACAATAATTGTGTCGGGCTGTTTCTTAATGTTTTCCTCCCTTTTATCAGAGAAAGAGATGAAGATCTGGATGCCATAACACTCTCTGCTCAGTCATTGGTGCGTCATTTGAAGCAGTGGAATGATTTTACCAAACATGGGAATCAAGTTGCTCTTGATAGCTTCCAGATTGCTTCGCTGCTTGCCCTCTTTGTATCAGATCATTTTGGGGGCAGTGATAGAAGTGCTATTGTAGAAAGGACACGAAAAGCAGTGTCTGGTTCAAACTATCACAAGCCTTTTGTCTGTACATGCTCAACTGGAAGCAACAATGGTATTAGTGCTTCCTCCAAACCAGTTGTAAACAGTGAAGACATTACTCTTGCTAGTAACTCTGAAAAATCTCTTGAGTCTTTAAAAAGGAGACGAAATTCAATCATAGTTCCCATTGGATCTGTGCAGTTTGGTGTGTGTAGACATAGAGCTCTGCTTTTGAAGGTAACCATTGTTGCTTTAATCATATTACTACATTGCATGTACATCATTTTCTGTAATTACTATTGTTTACCTATGACGACCTAATGCAATTTCTGTCAGTATTTATGTGATCGCATGGAGCCTCCAGTACCCTGTGAGCTTGTCAGGGGTTTCTTAGATTTTTCACCACATGCCTGGAACACCATCGTAGTTAACAGAGGTGATACCCAGGTTAGAATGATAGTTGATGCATGCCGGCCGCATGATATAAGAGAAGAGGCAGACCCTGAGTTCTTTTGCAGGTCTGTACTTCATACCTTGATTAGCAATTCTTTTTCATGTAAAATGTCATTTTGTTCTCGTTAAGAATTGAGATAAACATATATGGTGAATGTTAGTTATTTTTATTTGGTTGCTGAAGCATAGCTTTTGATAATGCAAAGGAAAGTTTGACAGTATATCTGTAGTAACTAGACATTTTGGCATCCTAGAATCTGGACTTATTTTTCTGAAATTATTAATCAGTGCTGATGAAGTGAGACAAACTTTCTTTCGCTATTCTCAAGTAGTCCTTTATTTCTTTGTAGGAGCAAACTCTGAATAGTTTTATTTAATGCATAAAAAAAGTGTGGCCCTATATCATCAGATAGATATGTTACTTTTGAGTTCCTGAATGAATGTTGCTGTCCTGTGCAAGTGTTGCTTGGGAGTGTGTTTAATTCTAAGATTTCTGGAATTTATATAGGTTCTTTGTAATCTGACGACTTGTTTATGATTCCAATTCCCAGGTATATACCTCTTAGTCGAACCAAAGTTCCTATTTCATCTGACGGAACTCCTGGTCCTGGTTGTTCATTTCCATCTCTCTCTACATGTGACGAATTTGAGAAGGCATCTTCAAGTACTTTAGTTCGGTGCAAATTTGGGTCAATTGAGGCTGCAGCAAAGGTGTGTTACCTAAAGTGTTGTTGGGACTCTAGCTTAATTGTATTATCTATCTAGAGATTGTTATGTTCTCAAGTAATGCGTCGCTGTGAATTTACCTCATAATGTTAATGGGTGGTTTGGATTTGCAGTAGATGGGAAGAAGGGGTTTTTCTTTTTTAAATGTTCAAATTACTTCTGTACAACATATATCTTTAATACATTTTCTGTGATGTCTCAGGTGCGTACTTTGGAAGTGAAGGAGAGTTCACCAGACAAAATAAAAAACTTTGAATATAATTGTTTGGGAGAAGTGAGAATTTTAGGTGCTTTGAAACACCCTTGTATAGTTGAAATGTATGGACACCAAATATCTTACAAGTGGACTCTTCTAGAAGATGGTAATCCTGAGCATTGTGTTTTAAGGTCTGCAATTTTTATGGAGTACATAGAAGGGGGCTCTTTGAAGGTAAGCTTGGTTGTAATCCTTTTTTGTTATTGTTGACAGCTTTTTTAAAATGGTTTAGTTATTTTCTCCTTGCATATTCCATCAGACCTATCTTGACAAGTTATCAAAAGCTGGTGAAAAGCATGTTCCGGTAGAGCTGGCTCTGTATATCGCCAAAGATGTTGCATGTGCATTGTCAGAGCTACACTCAAAGCACATAATTCATCGTGATGTAAAAAGTGAAAACATTCTAATTGCTTTGGATAGAAAGAAAGATGATGGCACCCCTACTGTGAAGCTTTGTGATTTTGACAGCGCAGTGCCACTAAGATCACCTTTGCATAGCTGCTGTATCGCTCATGTGGGAGCGCCTCCTCCTTATGTGTGCACTGGAACGCCACGATGGATGGCTCCAGAGGTTATGCGGACTATGTACAAAGAAAATACTTATGGATTGGTAAGATCCTTTACTTGATCATCTATACTCTGAGCTTATTATTGATCTATATTAAGCTAATGCCTCTCTAGGTTTACAGTTGACATTTAAATGAGCAATTTAGAGTGCAACTATCTGGGGATGATTTTTACTTCTTACAGAAGAATATCCAGCTATTTCAAGTTCTAGTCAATTCCTTTCTTATCTATTCTTTGATGTATGCCTTGCTAGCATCAATTCTGAATGCATATGATGTTTGTGGGCATTGAATTCTTGATTTCGTTACATGTTTTATACTGATAATAGTTTGGTAGTTGCTTTATTCTTTGATGCTGATTATAGTCAACCTAAGTTTCACATTGAAAATGATTCAACGTCTATGAACTGATGCAGCATTTATTGGGTTGTAATACTTCTTTCCTTGTAACAGGAAGTTGATATCTGGTCATTTGGATGCTTACTTCTGGAGCTTCTCACGCTGCGTGTTCCATTTTCTGGGCTGTCTGATTTACAATTCCATGACATTCTACAGGTTTGTTTTCCTCTTTTATACTTAGAAAAGCAGATAGCAAGTTCTTTCTTGAATGACTTTTTTTTCACATTATCTTTTCAGATGGGTAAACCACCACAATTAACAGAAGAACTGGAGGCCCTGAGTTCACTGAATGAACCCACGATGATTCGATCCGGTGATGAGCCAGACAAATCAGATACTGAGGCAGACTTGATGAAATTCCTTGTTGATTTGTTTCATAGGTGTGTGGAAGAAAATCCGGCCAAACGACCTACAGTAAAAGAAATCTATGAAATGCTGCTTGAACAAACATGCCGTCTAAAAGTACAAGATGTTGACAATAGTTAGGTTCTCAGTTTGGTTGACCCTCTCACATTCCCTTGGTGTTGTATTATTAGACCAATCTCCAATTTTTTCAAGAATAATTCCCCCCCTAGTGTCTGTAGTGAATAATAATCATTATGTGCAATTCCATTCCAGGATGTTAGATTCAGGCGGCTCTTTTCAATCTGATTGAGATCTGTAAATTTTGTAGCTAGGTCTCTTTTCAGGCTGCCAGTGTTGAGGTCCATGTAGGGTATATTTATGCTGTCACTGGATCTGATTAATTTGTTCAAAGCCTTCCCAATTCTGGTAGGCTTGCCTTGAAAATCTGCAGCAGAATACTGTGTTTCTGGTTTTTCGGTTTCCCATGCGGGTGCTTGCTGTAGTAATCTCTTGATGATCATACAAATTATGCCGTGTTATCCACCATCTGAGCAATTGATATATATTTTCTTGTAATATTGTGCAGGTCTATGTATCCTGTTTAATAAATGCTATACTTGTTCTGTCCTAGTAAAGCTTTTAAAATAAATTATTAGAAGCCATTCTTAACAAGTGGTGTAATTATCTTCTGCCCTTTATTTGAGCGCATGCATGTTGTAAATGTTTTTTTTTTTTGAATATAATGTCATTTTCAACCGTAGAAATTGAATTTTGCTAAAAAAAAAAAAAAAAAACCAAAAAATTGAATTGTTACTTCCAACAGTGTGAATCATCATTAATTATCAAATGTGTAAGTTACAGATGATTAGGCTTATTCTTTAAATTTTATGTAATGCATGGAGGACTGATCTAGTTTAAATCAATAAAAAAAAATATATGTAATTTATTTATAGCGAATTGTAATTAGAATCGTATTTCTTTTATTCTAAATTTGATACCCCCTCTTTCCGGTGTGTCTTATTCTTTTTTATAAGAGAAATTTAAATGTTATCTCAAAATTTATTTGTAAACTTTTTATTTTATTCTCATTTAATTACGCATTCTCTTTTTCCCAGCATAACTTTCTCTTGCCTTATTACACATTCTCTCTTCACTACATATTCTCCCTCTTCCACATAAATGAGGATATTTTGGAAAAATAAAATTCATTTTTTACTCATTTATTATACGTAACCAATTTTAATTAACTTTTTGAACAATGCAATTTGGTCAATTGTATCTTATAAAAGAGAGCAGAGGGAGTATAATACTACTAGTATTTAATATAAGAACTAGTAGGGAACTGAATTGGGTATTAAATTTATAATTCATTTTCAAAGTATGTTTATTGATTGCATATACTAAGGGAATTTTTAAGTAATAGTAGTCATGTTTAAAATAATACTTTATGAAAATTAACTCATTTTTGTTACAAATAATTAATTTAATTAATTTTTTTAATATATTCAAATTAATTAAGTAGTTCTTATAAGAAAAGCCTAGAATGGGAGAGACATGAGAGGAGGAAGAACAAGAAGGAGAAAAGGTCATAGAAAAGAAAGTGAAGAAAAAAAAAAAGAAGAGGAAGTGATCACAAAATACTCAATTTTATTCAATTTATAAAAAGATTGGAGTAATTAATATTATATGTATAAAGTCCTAAAAAATATAATACTTACATCAAGTTCTATGTATTTATTTTATCAAGTTCTCTAATCATACCTGGTCATATGTCATTGTCATATGATACGTGACCATGTATAATTAGAGCTCTTGACATGATGAATATAATGAATTTAACCTAAGTAATTTTCTTCTAAGAAATCTAAATCTGACTCAAGTTTAAGCAAAAGAAATTATAATCATAGAAAATCCTACTAAGTAAAGAAGATTTTCCCTTTCAAGGCTTAGAGCGTAAATGGTTTTGACCTCTTTCACAAAGTATGCTCTCAGGATTCGAATTTGTATTTTCTTTTTACAGAGATGAGACTGTATACCAAATCAATCAACAACTTGTTGGTATAAATCTAAATTATTTATTTAAGAGATAATCCGTATTCAAATAAAAATATTCATAAAATTAATAATAGATTTTCCTAATCTGAGCATATTCTATCTCTATCAAATCACCTCTACCTTCGAAGTTAAAAAAATTGACACAGTAGAAAATAATTTTACGCAGTAAAAAATAATTGAAGGCTGCATGCTAAAAAGAGCAATGCTTTGACAGTTGACCTACTTTCACATGTACCATTGGTGGTTGTAATAATAACCCTACTCTGCTTTAACAAAAAGAAAAAGTCAGCCTCCTTTTCATTTTTTTTTAAATATCAATAATAAAAACAATAAATAATAATGAATTACAGAGTCATATTCCCTTCCTTTTTTTTTTTAATTTAATGGAGGGTCTCAAGATGCTTCTCCTATCAACTCTTTTATGTTCCCCTTTTAGTGACCAACTCATGCAATGCTTAATGCAAGCAAGACATCATAGAGCTTTACTTTTTCACTAAGTACTTTAATACAAAATTTAAATCAACATATTTTTATAACTTATACAACTCATTGTCAATTTTATATTATATATATTAAATTTTATTATGTAAGTGGTTGTTTTGACATCATATCATTGGAAGGAGTCAAATCTTTTTTTTTTTAATAGTCAATAGTTTAGGTGAGTTGGGTCCCAAGAGTTCACCAGGGCCAAGACATACCTCAAGGCTCAAAAGGCGCTTACAGAGGTACTTGCAGATCGCCCACCAACAAAGTCTTCATATCGGCAGCGGAATTCGAACTCACGGCCTTGTGGGTTATGAGCTGACAGAAGGAGTCAAATTTATTTTGTACATTGCGCCTTTCTAATTTTAAGCTGGTGAAATAACTAATACTAAGATTATTAGAATTAGTTTTAATATAAGATATAAAGTTATGATAGGTCATGCTCATAAGTGATTATGTAATCTATGAGATCAAATAATTATAAATTATTATCCCAAATACGTTTTCTGAAAAAGAAAAATGTCAAACATATTTATTCATAAATATTGTGACCAGCCAAATTTTATTAGAAACTATATGAATATGCGATGACATAAAAAAATTAACATTACATAAAATTAAATACAATTCTCTATACATTAGAGAATTTGAGGAATAAGTTGTATTTTTTATAAATTATAAAATATTTTACTTGTTATAAAATTTATTATATGCATTGATATACTGTTTCACTTTTTTTGTTATTTTTTATTCCCTCATAATGTGATGTACAATTGTTAATTTATAATTGTAAAAAAAAAAAATCAGATTCCCCTATACAATGCAGTTTGTTGCTTGCAGCAACTTTGGACCACTCTACTGCCCACAACAGTAGTCTGCTACTTTATTTACAACTTATGTAATGCTATAATTAAGGACCGATATTATTATATCAAATTTAGAAGGTTTAAATCTTCACCCAAAAAAAAAAATATTTACAAGGTTTAAATAGTTAAAATTTGATCAAAATAATTTAAAACTACTACTCTTTTGTCTTTTCCTTTCCTTAACATAACACCTAATTGGATATTAATATTGGTCTTGTATGGAAGACTTATTTTACATGTTTATCAATTTTTTTTGCTCAAATTAACATTATTAATATTTCTCAATAATAATCAAGTAGAAAAAGAAGGGAGGGAGGGAGGGAGAGAATTAAAAAAGATACTTAAGATGTTTTAGAAAAACATATCATATTAACTAATTTAAGTAACATAATATATTCAAATTAATTAATTAGGTCTTATGTCAAAAGAGTATTAAAAAAGTTGAGAAAGAAAAACCAGGTCTATCTGTAAACGTAATACCCGGAAAGAGTCGTTTTTTTTCTGCCACATTACTTAATGAGATGTGTATTTGTGGTAGGTTTATTCTGCAGCAAGCAGCACAGAACCATTAATAATTAAAGCTTTCGTTTCTAATAAATGCTTTAATTTAATGAATCACTTTTGAATTAATTAATCACTTTATTTTAATTCAAAATATCTGCATGTTGATACTTTATCTGATAATACTATGATTAAGTCATGCATGAGAGAATAAATATCCCATCTTAAATCTTTAACATATCATTAGTCTCATAAAAGTTAGAGTAATAAATCTTTAACATATCCCAACTTTGCATTGTCTTATAGGTTCTACAAAATTTTAGATAATTGTATAAAAATGTTATACATATTATATCCATCTAATCAATATGCTCTCATGTTTAATACTTTCAATTCCTATTGATTACTCTTGTTTTTAGATATATAAGATTTTTTGTTTTGTTTTACCCTATGAGTTCTAAATCTTTCGAGCATATGATAATTCTTTTGTAAAACCTCAAAGTAGAATTGCTCTTAAATATGAATTAATAGATTCTTAATACAAGATATATCAAGTAGTCACAATTAAATTGATAGAAATATGATTGCATCACAACGTGTCTTGTGGGGGATGAGTCTCATGTTTACCAAATGAACTAGGATCAAAAGTGAAGATCTCTGGATAATCTATATCAGACTCTGGATGGTTCTGATTCCATCACAACAATACATATACAGTGTTCATCGTTATGATAAGCATTTAATAAGCACTAGTAAACAGTGAAAATGACAATTTTTGGTGATGTTGGCTTCTCTTTTTCCTTTTTCTGTTTTTCACTTTCACTGTCTCCATTGTTCTACTATGAAGACGTAGTTTGGCAGATTTTGCCACATTTGTTGAACTTTGAGAGAGACTGAAACTGATAAAACAGAGAGAGAGAGACGGAGAGAGAGAGAGGCATGCTTTGCTTTCTTACTTGTGCCTGTGAGACTGAAGCTGTGTGGGCGCGACATTAATGGTGGACCCTTCTGATGTGCAGAACCAGTAAGAATTTCCATTACTGGCAACAATTACAATTCTGCCTCACAATCTAACTTTAGAGTCACCCTGTTTGTTTATATAGTGCTAGCTGGCTAGGTTCTAAATACAGGAACATATTATGCAAAATGCTGCATGAGTTTTAAATAAATCTCTTTTCCTAAATCCATATATTGATTTCTCATATTGGTATCCTACTTTCCATGATTTATTTTAAGGTGGTTCTCGTGCTTTATGTGCACCTATAATGAGTATTTTATGATTATGATCATTGTTTATTATGACTCTATAGGGTATCTACTCATCTTTTTTTAAATCTATTTTCTCTTTATTCATATTTTTCAAAATTATTTTCTTTTCTCTTCATGATAAAATGTTTCAGAGAGATTCGACCGCAATAATAACAATATAAACATACTTTCATGTAATTGACTTATTGCATGAACCCCTAAATATCTTGATGCAATATATGTAATAAGATTTTATTGGATCAATGTAGTCTTGGATGAAATATTACATACATGCATTCTACGTTACCCTTTTCAATTTTTTTGTTCAAGTAACTTTCGTGAATAAGCTACTAATCATGTTTTAATTCCTCAAAATACTTAATCCATTAAGTTCAAGTAAGTGCTTGAATGCAATATATTCCTCCGGTCCTAAATATAAGACCCTTATACTATATATAAGGTGGATCAAAATTCATCAAGCAGGCCTTGTCAGATACAAACATATTGAATGGATCAAAAGTCACAAAGCCATTAGATGTTGAGTATACTGACTATAAGGCTTGACCAATAGATTAATACATCAATATTATACTAGAATCCTCCACTGCTTAGAACTAATAATAATAAAACCATATTTGAGCATGTTTTAAGAGTTATTTTGCTTTGTGACAGAAGAGGATTATACCCTACTAACAACACAAAAAATAAATTAAATAATATATAACTGACCTCTCACAAGTGTTAATTTATTATTTACATCATTTTTGCGTAACCTTTTTGAACCTCACCATTGCATTTTCTTTTCGGGAATATAAAGGCCCAGAAAAATGTGCAAAAAAGAGACTAGATAATATATTACGTGTAACTCATAATAAAAATAACCTAAAAGTAATTAAGTTCATACATTCCATGCGAGGGGTATCAAGAGAAATGGCTTCATCATTCAGTTGGTGTCCTCAATGACTCAGCTGTAGTCTGCACAATGATTTGCTTCTCTAATCAAGTGATTAAAATATCTTAAACTTCTCTGAACTGTTGCATGTTTTGATTACTACCCTCGGTCCTTAGATAACCAATTTGGAGATATTAGAAAATTTAGTTAAATTAATGTTTATAGCAAATGTATGTTGGTTTTTCTAAACTATATTCTTTAATCATATATGCATAGGAGTTGCCTCTTGGTTGGAACACATTAACATGTGCAATCAATAATGATACTTTGAAAAAAAAAAGTTATAAATTTGGGAGACAAAAGCGAATTAAGGTCTTATGTTTAAAATCAAATTCAATCTTTCAACTAGCTTTTATATTAAGAGTAAGAGGTAGTATCGTTTTTTTACATAATTATATGCTATCCAATATTATTAGATCATTATTGAACTCAATTAACAGTAACTTTACTAATGTGATTTTTCCATTTAATTTAAAACCTTGAAATTAATAAGAGGAATTGAATTCTTTCACTAGGCTAAATTAATACTGGTATCATCATATTTTTCCACTGAATAGTCGTTACTGTTTACTTTAAGGCTGATAGGGTGGCATGCTTTACTTTTTATATTAAAGTTTGTCAATAAATATATTATAAAATTTTTTAGAAACTTTTCTCTTTATTCTTTTAGAATGAATAATGTACTATTCATTTTCCCAGCCTTGTATTTCACAAGTTTCTTTTTTTCCCCTTTAATTCTAATTTATTTTTTACTCACTATACAATTTTATAATTAAACGGAAGATGCTTATTTTAATGAACTAACTATTAAGAGAGAAGTTGTAAAAATTTTAATTATAAAGTAGATTATATTAGCTTTGATCCTTAATATAAGAGCTAGTTTGACATTTAATTTAATTCTAAGTATAAGATCTTGATTCACTTTATCTTTTATATTTATCTATTTTTTTAAGGTAACTCTTGTAATAGTTGTACTTGCTAAATATTTCATCAAATAGTAATTCTAACTAATACATATAATTACTAAAGATATTTTAAGAAAGATAACACCTATTTATTATAAATAACTAATTTAAATAATTTCTTTAATCTATTCAAATTAGTCAACTAACTCTTATATTAACAGCAAGAGGTAGTACTTAATGAAGAACCAGAAAAAATAATTCTAATAACTGATAAGTATTTATAATTATAACATATAACTTTTAAATGTTAAATTAATTAATTATATTTTTTAAATTCTAACTTTTATTATATTAATTTAATAAATAATTAAAATAACAATTTCAATCACTACTGCTGAACTCCCCCTACCCTCTCCCACCCCAAACCAAATTTCTGGTCCCGTTATTGTTTATTATATCGATCAATTACACCTTGAGCATTCATTGTTATTCTTTATCAAAAAGACCAAGAAGTTAACTGTTTACTTTTATTTGCTAAATTTAGCCCCCAAAAAAAAAAAACAGAGAAAGACTCTTAAGTTATGAGCAGATAACGTCTAAGAATTTTGTATCCAAAAAAAAAACCTACCATAATTTATAAGTAAATAATAAACAAAAGGTGATGTGCCAAATACTCTTTTAAATTTTATTTATATTTCCTTTAAACTTTAGGCCATTGGCACCTAAACTTTAGGTTATATATAGGTAGATTCTACACCATGTCATATTTTCGTTAATGAAATAACGGGTTTATTAATGCCACAATGTTATTTATACATATTTAAAAAGTTTAAGAAGCAAGGGTTAAATGAAGTATCTATATCTGTAAAGAAGAGTTATTTGCAATCTATTTTTTCTTGAGATAACCCTTTTTTCTTTTGAAACCTTTAGAATCAAAAGTGATTTTATATTCTTTTGAAAAAAATTTTTTTTGGAAACTATTAGTTATCATTAACTCTGTATTATTCTTATAAAAGAAAAGAAATGATTTCAAATGAAATTTATTATCCTCACAAATGAAATTGTTTTCTTCATATTACTACTCTTTCCCGAATTTGGATTCGACCCACTTCCCTTTCCATCCACTTGCTCTCTTATATCTCCAATTTTAAATATAGAAGCTAGGTGAAATAATTGCTTTGGTCTTTCGTATAAAATTCTAATTCAATTTCTCCTCCAAATTCATAAATTTTTCTCAAGTTATTCCATTGCATATGTGAAAGTAGGTTTTTATCAATTGGGCGATGATCAAAGGATGTATTTGAGATAAATGATCCGTGCATATTTATTACTAATAATAAACTTAACTAATTTTTTTAATATCCATAAATCAGTTATTTAGTTTTTATATTTAAAATTAAAAGGAATATTATTATAAATTAAATAGTAGAAACTAAATATTGCTAATCTAACAAAAGAAATGGAAAAGTTGCACATGTGGCGCAAAAAAAAAAATGAAAGGGAGAATTACAATGATACTCAAGTAAGGAAAACAATTGAAAAACAAATCCCAAAGGTTGTCTATCTCACTATAAGACTTGTCATTATAGGCTGTTGAAGTTGTTATTGAAACTTTTTGATAATTATTTTTTTTCTGTGGGACTTGATTGTAATTCTCCCAAAATGAAATCACATTTTATGTGAAAGGAATTGAATCATTTGAAAAAGATACTATCACCCACTGCCATAGGTTCCTCACTTTTTTCCTACTCAAAATCCACAAATTAAAATATATAAATATATAGCCGCCACCCCCACATATTAAAGCATCCCCATATAATAGTATGTATTATCTATATATCATACCGATGGAATATGCTTATCAACATCTGATGAACAAGTTACAACATTTGACACATGTAAATGCACGTGGCTTTCTAGGTTTATATATGCCCCTTAATTCTCCATATTTAAACCAGGGATTGGCCATTAAAAAGTGAACAAATTCACCATTTTATAAATTTTAGTTTAATAATGTATACTCCCTTTGATACTAATATAAGCCAAAGATAAACTACGTACATAAAAAAGTTAATGCAAATTAGTTAAAAAAATATGTAAAAAATGTAATTTTCCCCTAATTGTATTTTTGTTTATGGAGAGGGTGGCTGAGAGAAAGAATGAATGGGGAAAAATGATAGATAATGATTGAAAAAAAAAAAATATGAGAGAGATATGCAATTAATTAAGGATAAAAATAAAAAAATGAATTAAACTTTGAGGAAAGTACAAAGTATATATACCTTAAAATAATTTTGAAGCTTCTAGCAAATTATATATATATATGATACAATAACCATAAAGGTTTCACTTCTCCCAGAAGCGTACTTGTTGGAAAAGATAAAAACTCTTTGCTTTCTAAGTCTCAAAAAAGAAAATCCTTGATCAAATAAAAAAAATTCAAAGTACTACAAAAATAATAAGACAATCCACTAAGTGAGATTAATTATAAGAGTTGTAAGATATTATTTTACTCTATCAACAGCCAAATCATTAACCATCAAATCAAAGCGAGCTCACAAAATTATTTCGACTGAAATTATTGTTAGAATACCATGGGCTGCACAGAATTTAAATCACATTAAAAGATATTACCTCCAGTTCTTAATATAAAAGTTAGTTTGATTTTTAATTTGATCCTAAATATAAAATCCCAATCCACTTGGTCTCTTATATTTATCTATTTTTTCAAAGTAATCCTTATAGTAATTACACATGTTAAATGTTTAATTAGCTAATACATGATTAGCAAGGTTATTTTAGAAAAGACAACATCTAATTATTACAAATAACTAATTAAACAAACTTCTTTAATTTACTCAAATTAATCAACTAGCTCTTCTATTAAGAATTGGAGGCAGTACTTCTCTAATAATAAGCATTATTTCCTTAGCTGGGAAAATATAGAATATAAACCATTCATTGAATCTATCATCATTGAGACACATAAATATTATAGTATTGTTTTTATCAGTATAATAATATGTGAGGGAATATGACCAGCAAAGCAATCATCTTTATGTAGGTATTATGAACCTTTATATAGGTATTATTAACCTATGATGTTCCATCCCATGTGAGATAATTAAATTGGTGTCAAAAATGATTGGCCTACCTGCATAAATCATAATATCTTTTAAGATAGCTTCATGAGTAGATGAATTTCAAAAAAATTAAAGTGCAATTTAAATTATTCAAAAAATAAAAGCATATAATCTTTTTGTAGTTAAATTAATACTCTTCTGGTCCTAAATGTAAGATCTATTTTTTTAATGTAATTTACACTTCAAAATAGATCTTACATTTAGGATTGGGGGGAGTATTTTTCTTTTTGCACGTATTTTTTTTATTGAAGGAAATTCTATTCGAAGAACCATTAGGTACTAAGATAATATTGGTAAGCAAAAAAGTATTTTCTATTGTATAAAAAAGAAAAAATATTTTCTAAAAAGAAATGAAAAATGAATTTGGAAAGAAAATGAGATGGGTGCATTTCTCATTTAATTTTTAAAAATCTTTTTTATCTACCAAATATTGTGTAATTATGACCTCATTCAAATTTTATTCGTCATGTTTATTAGGTGTTATTCTATTTAGTGGATCTAACTCCCATTGAAAAATTAATATTTTCTGAAACATTAGGAGGGAATGGTGTTTCAACCTTGAAACTCTACCTATAGCCTACCAGACTTTTAGTAGTTAAGACTTACAGTTAAATTAATACATTGATCCTTTAATTTAAGATTATAATTTGATAGACTTGACTTTTGAGAGTACTATTATTACGGAACAAAATAAAGCAAGATCTCATTTTCGGACATGTAAACTTTAAGAATCAAATTAAGACTAAAACTAAAATTATAGAATTAAAATACTAACCTCAACATTTTTTCCAACATGAACTTGATTCTGCACCGGGATTAAATATTAAAAACACCCTAGTGCATCGGATTGAATTGATGTGAGAAAATATTATTGATGGTAACACCAAACAAGAACATTCAGAGAATATATTCTATTGTGCTAAAAGAAGGAGCATAACTCAGCAATGATATGATATTTCCAATTCTACCCTCCCTCCGTTCCAGAAAGAGAAACAATATTTAACATGGATTTCTACCTATACGAAAGGATGCAGTAAAAGTTAATGAGATCTGAAATTGGAAATTAAAATTAATTATAATATGTAATTTAAAAGATAGAAAATACATAGATATGCTTTAGTTATATGGAGCTACTAGCTCTAACTTTAAGTGTAGAAGAAGAAAAAGAGAATTCTAGAAAGCATTAACTTTGTAACAAACAAGTCATTTTCCTAATCGCCAGTATCAAATGTTTCCAGGAAGTGGTATTTATGCAGCTGGCACCTACCACATGCAGCAGAAGTAGGTTTTCAAAATATGGCACACTTGCACTACATGGCATCTATTATCAATGTAAAGCAAAAGATCACACCCACACACACAAAATATACTCAAGAAACAAACATGAAATTAGTTCATAATTTTAAATATTAACTTAGGCAATCTTGTCGTTAAATTTTAGATCTTAGGGGAAAAAATTAAGGAAAATCGTTATGAGGATCTAAGGAATGAATGTTGTTGTAGTAGTAGTAGTAATAGTAGTACTAATAATAATAATAATAATAAAAATAAAATCTCAATAACAAGTGAGTAGTATGTTTTATTTCTCATACCGGAACTTGTCATTGCATGCTACTTACTTATTATGAGACTTTTTAGTGATTACATTCCTTTATTACTACTTATTTTGAAATAGAATTATGTGAATTGGATCTGTCTTGAGAGCTCACAAAGGCAAGTATTACACATCAAAGAGATCTTAATTATAAGATATATATTTGTAAAGTACCCATTAACATGATACTCGTATTGATAATAGGATTCAAAACTATACCTTTGCACTGTGTGATTCACATGATTACCAACTAGGTTAGCCTTTATTGGTAGAGTCATGTGTGTGTGTATTTTATGTTGCTTTGACCAAAAACTGTGTATTTATGTTGAATTAAATTCTCACTTGTAGAACTTCTTAATTAGGCGCATAAATATGTACAATGATGAATGAATCAGATGGTGATATAATATCATAATGAAGTTGTCAAGAATTTATTCACCTATCAGTCATCTTCCATGCATGTGATTTAGAGATAATAACGTGATAACATTATAAAATCCTGGGTATATAATAAAGGGAACACATCTAATATATAGTGAGATAACAGTAACAAGAAGAATAAGGCAAGAGATCAAGATGGAGAAAGAGACATATTGATTTTGTTTTGTGGTTGAGATACTTTTGCTTCTTCCATGTAATGTGAGGTGTGAGGTAATGCATTGCCTATGAAGCCATGCAAAAATGGTCCCCTCTTATTTTCACCCTTTCCTTTGGCTCATGCTTACTCCTTTCCCTTCTCTCTCTCTCTCTCTCTCTCACTCCCTCTTTCTCTATCACACATATTATATATATATATAGAGAGAGAGAGAGAGGGTCCCCCACATACTTAGGACCCAGCCCAAAAGCTATTAATGCTCTTACAATATCTATAGAAAATTTCACTATCCCTATGTCTGCAAAACTGCATGGTGGTAGTGTTGGCGTGACAATATTCAATTTTTCATCACTAGCTTGAGGGACCACACTTTAATGTTTGTTACCTCTTTTGATTAATTAGCTTTAAATTTTTAATAGTTATATTCAATATTCCATTAGTTATAGTAAAGAGAGAGAGAGATGGAGAGATATTAGTTGTAAATATGTGTGTATAGCAGTTTAACAGCTTTCACACCCTCTTGAAGTCCATCTGCCTCCTTCCTGAACTCTCTACTGCTATATATACTGGTGCTCACCCGTTCTTTCTTCTTCATCCAAAACCCTAGCAAGAGAGACGGAAGATGCCAGTAGTAATTAGGACTTCTTCCAATGTTTCTCAGTCTCTCTATCTGATCTGCTGTGGTGTTCCCCAGCAGTTGTTATCATGCACCACCAACAGTTGAAGCTGCCAGCATGATCTTAACTTACTTCCTTCGTTGAGGAAAGATCAGATCATATGGCAGTTTCACCCGTTGTTGGCCGCATGAATCTCCTTCTCTCCCAAGAAGAAACCCTAATTCCCCCATTAAATTCTACCCATGGCTTCCTCTGAATCTGCTTGTGAAAATGAACCCCCTATATATATCTAGCTAGGGTTTCTGGTTTCTTTAATTTTCTTTTACCTTTTTTTCTTGTTCTTAGTCTGCTTAATTGTTCAATCACTTGAAAGTTGTGCTTGTGCTACTCCTCACACGCCATTTTCTTTCATTCTTTTCTTTTTGGTGATGAGAAAAGAAGATTATATATGTATATACCTATATCTATATATGTGGTTGTATTTTCTTCTTTCACATGAGCTTAACGAAGGCACGGAATCTTATCTGCAAATATATGATTGTTAGGGTTTTGAAAGACAGGAATTGTGCGGCTCGGTGCAGTTCATTAAATATTCCGAGATCCAATTCTTGCTTTGGTGATTGAGCCCTATCCCTTAGCATTGGAATTACCGTACAGTTTTTCTTTTTTGTGGATCTTCTTTTTCTTCTTTTCAGATGAATACTTGTCCTCATATGCAGCGTTTTTACTTTCTGGTACACCTCATAGTACTTTAATTACAAACAAACTAAACAACTCCTTCATAATAAAAATTTTAAAATCACATTTTAATCCTTGTTTCGCTGCTTGAGCTAGGGTTTGTTGTTAATTATTATCTCCTTGCTCATGAGAGAGTTCTTGGACTTGTTCAAATTTTCTCCAGGAGATCTTGAGATTCACATATGACAATTGATCACTCTGTTTGTTCGTGGCCTAACTGATAAACTAAATTTAATGGATAAGTGATTTGATATCTTTATCTGACATCACTAATATATCAGTTTAGGGTCACTTTTATGTTTGCCTTTCTCCTATCTTTGTTCCCTAGCTAGAGGATCATCATGAAAGTAGTAAGATATGGGAAGTACTTGAGATATTGAGAATCTGCACTATGACTTCAGCAATGGAATAGTTCATACTTGTCCCATTTGAGCATCTTCCTCAGATCAGGCACATATATGTATATATGCATGCCTGGATCTGTAGGACATTACTTTTTGGTTTAGATTTTGGAATTTGAGTCATACTCGTTTGTAAGAACATAGACTATATATGCTTTGAACAAGTAAATAACAAGGTGAAAATCTCTCATATTTAATGCCTAATTAACTCATTACTGCATATATAATTATGCGCAGCACAATCTTATTAATTAATCTATATACTCAGAGAATTTATTTGTCTATATCAGTTTGGACCATTTTTATTATTGGAGAATTGATGTTTGGTTGGGATTTGAATATGAAGGACAAGTTCATTGAAATAATCATCAGGGTCATGATCTGCAGAATTCTGACAACAAATGTACTACTAGCTAGCCCATGTTATTACGCATGTATATATGTATGTATGTCTCTATCATGATATATATTATCTTGTAGGATTTTGCATCTGTTTTTCTCTTTTCTCTTTCTTTGTCCAGTTTGGTTCTCCAGGGTGTTTCTCAGAACTTTAATTAAAGCCTCTTGTTTGGTAAAGATTCCACACGTATATAGCTTTCAATCGCAATTCTGTGAGTACCCAAAAGAAATGCAAAGCTCACTGGTTTTGATTCTCCCAAAATTTTCCATGTGTCACCATTTGTCAATTATTCTTCCTTGATGTGTCCTGATAATTAATTATCAACCATAGCTATACAATTTCTACACTTAGTGATATTGGATTGGTTTCTGACAATTGCCAGTACTGAGCTTTTGTATTGGCTGTGAAAGAATCTTTTGATGTATGCCATAAATGAACCTTATTATATATCTCAGTCCTTATGATCTCACGTCAATTATACCTGCACTAAATAAATGCTTCTCAAAATGGTAATTGAAATATTAGGTAAATGTTAAATTATTCTTGGTTTAGAGGTAATGAACTATTATATCATTTAAACATTATAGCTTAGCTCGAGTGTAAAATATATTTCTTAATATGTTATTCAAGATTTGTATAGCCAATGATTTTTTTTTTTTGGGTAATTCATGGTTGATTTTGCACAAATGGTTCATTACTAAGCGTATGTTTCATTCTCAAAACATGCATATATATAACTTACAACGACATAGATCTGAATTCGTTTAATTGGATTAAAGAGAAGAGAAGAAAAGGGAATGACAGGTTCAATATCTAAGCTTCGGTCCACATTATTAACTAAATATAAATCAAATTCTCTCATATATGTTCTTCTCCATACATTAATTATGGAGTTTTGTACGCTAAGATAATACTCCTCCCGTCCTATTACACTATAAAAACTGGTCTTATATTTAGAATTGGAAGAGTATCAAATATCCACACTAATTACAGGTTTACACTCACACATAAATATGTTAATGTCAGGTTTAAGCTGGAACTTTATCTAAGTGTGATAGGTTGCGTTGTTACTGAAGCAACTAGCTGTTAACAAGAAAAAAGTTTTTTTAAAAATGCACATGATATGGCTTAAAATTTTGAATGGAAAGGTAGATTTGTCTGGATTGGGTATCATGTGTTTTTAAATTGGTGACTTGACATGGGAGATTCATGTGGGTGCAAATTCATTTGTGGTTTTTACGATCATTAATATATATGTCTATACAAACAAACTCTATATTTTGTCTCAAGGGAATAGGGCAACTATTTATAGTTCACACATATATATCTGACAAATATTATATCAGATGGTCACGTGAAGCCAAAAACTTTGTCTTGTTTGGTCTCTTAATTACAAAAAAAAAAATTCTGAAAATATTCATTTGCTTCTCTCTCACACACACACTTAAATATCCTTTTAAAAAAATAGAGAAAAAAAAAACCCTAATTAGCTCACCGTAGTGATTAGTCCTTCAAGACTTGAAATTTAGATTCACAAATGTAAAGCTAAAATAATCAATTTCCTTAAAGTCTTCAATGTTAAATTAGTATAAAAAGTTAGTTTGAAATAATTAAGTGCTTATAAGTATGCTCACATGAGATAAAATTTCACTCACATATTTACTTTGTATTATGTAAATCACGGTTTTAAACATTCCTACTGTGATTTCAAACAAGCACTAAAACCTGTAACTCAGATTTGATCCATGGCTCTGGAAACCATGAGAGATTGAATGTGTTTGGTACCTTCAAGTTTTAGAGGATAATTAAATTGATTTATTAGGCATGGTTGCATTTGAAAACATAAAACATGTTCATTAATATTACCATTGGTTTTATTATTTAATATTCCTTCAATTCCTAATGTAGAACCTAATTGGAGAGTTGATATTGGTTCTATATTTAATATCTATTTCATATATTTATCAATTTTTTTCACATTAATCCTATCAATATTTCCCAAACAATAATCAAGTAGGAGAGAGAAGGAGAAAATTAGAAAAAGATGCTTAAGATGTTTTTAAAAAATATATCATATTAACTAATTTAATTAACATCCTTAATCTACTCCAATTAATTTAATTAAGCTTTATATTAAGGATCGGAGGAGTAATATTTATTTCTTTTCGCACAAACATGAATTTTTTACCTACCTACTTGTTATATATTTTGTCCTACCAAATAACATGCCTTTTTACCTAAGAACTAATGACGCAGGTAAAAATAAAACAGAAGCAAATGTTACCTATTTAGTTACCATCATGTGCGTCAACAAATATTTATTTGCCAAATTTTGAAATACTGTAAGGCTGATAGAATTATGCAAATTCAAGATACATTATGGTAATTAATTGAACTTCTTGTTGTAGAATATATGTTTCAGTTGTATACCATCTTTTTAAAATGAAATTAATATATAATAGCTATATTTTGAGCCAATTTAATTTTTATCCACTGCTTGTGGTGGTTAATATTCTTCGTATTATATAGATTAAGGTATTACAACTGGACCAATAATTAAACTAGTCGGGACAGCAATTTAAGAATCAATGCTCCAATTATAGTTGAATCGGTGTCAGCCCAATAATGATTAAAATAATATATAACCTAATTAAAATATACAGAAATATTCATATATATAATTCTTAAAAGTGTAATATTTAAATAAAAAATTAATTCACAAGTGAATGAAATATTCATGTATAAATCATATAGTACAATCCAACAAAACATAGTTATTAAATCACAAATTTGATGGACTACTATTTTGTTTTTCACTTAAAATGATATTGCTTCAAGCTTAGCAAAAAGGCAAAAAATATACAAGTCCAACGTAATGAACATATTCCAAACTCTTAACTAGATTGGTCACATTTCAAGCTCAGTAATAATAGGAAAAATATAAAATCTAACATAGACGATCGGCTCTTCCAAAACTCTTCATTGCATCAATGAAGGGTCTAGTTTAATGGTTTGGCTGATCTTCCTAAATTGAAAGTTGAAAATAGCTTCTTCTTCTTTTTTTAACTTGAGTTGAATTTTAATACCATAGAAAATTTACAGCAAATTTAGGAGGGATTCTTAAAATATTCAGCAAAAATCTATTGCAAAAGCTTCACAATAATTTATTCCACGACGTGTGAACCGTATAATTCATTCCTGATAAGTCTCTATTCAATATTCAAAGTGCTGCCTAATTCAAACTAAATATGAATAAATTGAAGCGAACATCATTAAAGGGTCATATACTTTTGGAACCTTTTGATTGGTAAATTCTCACCCAACGCAACTTTTGTTTGTTTATATATCTTTGCTCGCATGCCGACCATTAATTCTGTGAACCATTATAAGAACCAAACCCTAGGCCTAGAAATTTGGCGAGAACCTAGCTGGCTCCTTTTTTTTTTTTGATGCTTCTGTTTGTTGATTACTTTTATTATTACCACTACTTCCGGTTCTAAATATAAGAGCTAGTTGACTAATTTAAAGAAAGTAAGAAAATAAGTTAAGTTAGTTGTTTGTAATAAATATGTGTTGTATTTCTTAAAATATCTTTGCTAATCAAGTATATTAACTAAAACTACTATTGTTAAAAGAACTTCTTTAGAAAAAAAATTGAATAAATATGAGATACGATGTGAATTGAAGTCTTATATTTGGGACTAAAATAAAAATTAAATAGGGTTTTATATTAAGGACTAGAGGCAGTGTTACTTAACCATTATCCATTAGTTTAGATTATCAGCAACTTAAATTCCTTTTACTTTTGAGCACTTGTAGTTGTCTTATAAGGTATAGTTTAAAAAGAAAGAAAAGTTATCATACTTTTTACAAGTAAATTAAAATAACATATGGTGCAGGAATTTTTCAAAATTTAATAACCATCAGAAGTTCAGTACAATTATTGATATTTTATATAGCAAAAATTTGACCGGTGTAAACATTCTTTTAAGTGATTTTTGAAGCATAATTTTTCACGTTAACCTAACAAATTTAGGAAATTTAATAATTAGGATGAGATCAATATTACTCTTTTTATTAAGTAAGAAAATTTCATTAAGTAAATTCTATCTTTTCGATTTTACTACCCCATTTGATTCTTAATATAAGAGCGTCATGTAACTAATTTGGATAGATTAATAAAATTAAATTAATTATAATTTATGTGACATGATTTTTCTAAAATACTTCTATAAAACATCAGAATATTATATTATATATTAATTTATAAATTAAATAAATTAGTTTAAAAAAATGAAAAATATGAGAAACAAAATAAAGTGAAATGAAGTCTATCAGGATTAGAAAGAATAATATATAATACCAAGGCTAAGACACGCTACAGAACTGCAAGATTATAGTTATTGGCTTGTGGACTTGTGATCACACATGTATATACCATCTATACACGTTTTACATTGCAAGAGAAAAACTTTAAAATCAAGTGAAATAAACTTGATTCTCTTAAATAAAGTTGAAAGTTCAAACGTTGAAAGTGAGAGGAAAAAAAAATCATATTGAAAAAATTATTCTGAACAGTATTCTCGAACGTGACTTAATAGTAGAAAGTATTAAATAATTACATAAAAAATATGCAACACGTAATAATATCAAGTCGCAAATACGTACCCTCAAAATTATGTTTTTTATAACAAAATTAATACTCTGTCCAATTTTGATTGAAAAAACTATGATCTTTAATGTAAGATCATTTGTTGGACTTTAAGGGGATTTGCTCTCATACTTGGAGAGGTGGGAGTTCTCTAACTTCTTTATCATTTATATGCCCACTCTCATTTTGCCTATTAAGCCATTTTAACATATAAATATTTAGTAAAAATAAACTATTTGTCAACAAAGTAAGACTTGTGCTATTTTGGCTTCTAAATCCAACAGAAAAAACAAATCAAATTCGACAAAATTATATGCACTCACAATGAATAATAGAAAAATAAACACTCAGGCTACTGAACATTGCTGGGTTTGGGCTCCTTCCTATGCAGAGAAAAAGGAGAATGGCCCAAATTTGAAGCTCATCTATGTCTCCCTGCTAAAGTGATCTCGAGTTCAAATCTCCTTGTATAATAAAAAGATCACTTTTTTAAAATATCAATACGTCAACGTAAGATATATAGCATATCATACTACTATAAACAGCACAGAGAAATATGTCTGAATATATATATATATATATATATATATTTTACCTGGAATCTCTGAACATGGTTGAGACTTGAGACTTGAGTGCGCTTCAAGCCAAGGTTAAACTTTCTATGTGATGCAAAACTCGAATTTTTTTTTTTCTAACCATACACATAAATTAAATGGTTTGAACAACTTTTACATCTTATATTGTTATTAAAACTTTGATAAAATATTAAAAATTCATCCATACTTTTTCCCAGCACAAAATGCCCCGTGTCGAGACAAACATGCATGTTAATAACTTCATCAGCCTAGTGTGATACTATATTTATTTACTTTATAACCCAACTTTTTCAATTTTTCACAATGAGTTCTTTAAAATTTTCAACAGAGGGCAAGACACATCAAATATGAAATGACGCAAGCTACTGGTCCCAGTCTTAAAGATTCTGAAATTCAATTTGATTTTAAATATATGACATCAATTTACTTTATCTTCAATATTTATCAATTTTGTCTTCATGTAATTCTTATGGTAATTGTACATTTTAAAAAGTTTCATCAAGGAGTAACTTCAATACACAAGATTGATAAATATGCTTTTGAAAGAAAACATCCATTTATTATAAATGAATAATTTAACTAACTTCCTAATATCTGTAAAGTAGTTTTTTAGCTCTCAAATTAATGACTGAAATTACCACATCACAATGCCATATTTTTCTCTGTCGTTGCATTTAATCGCATGGTTATTATCTGATATGCATGTTGGTGCCCGTTCTTAAAGACTACGAAATGCTTGACCATCTAATAATTCATCTATTAAGATTTTCAGGAAAATTTTTCTACAATATATGGATGATTCATAGAATTAAGCTTTACATCAACGCCTACTTTAACACCATCTCCATGACTGATGGCTGGAAGAGCGCCTAGGGTTAGCACCTCTAAGCTAAACTAACCTATCATCAGTTGCATGCTTCCCATGTTCCAGCCAGATGCTTCTTGATTCCTAAACTATGCCCTCTAGAACTATAATCATGGATTTGTTGTGAGAATACTAGGTTGCAGCTGTACGTGTAATTTGTAAACCACCACCATTGTACAGGTGATGTGAGGCCAAGGGTAACCATACCATTGCGTTTCATGATTGCTGCCATCCTTTCTTGCTAACATTTTTCAGGCTGCTCTGCTATCTAACAGTAAAACATTACCCTCTTCACATTTTCTTTCAAGGCTGGCAATGGCCGGACCCCGCATTCTCCGGCTGCTCGTGTTGCTTTGGAACCATGACTCATGCTACCACCACCAGTAGAGCCATTCTCCTGCATCTCTGGCTCCATATAGAAACGGGCCCGAAATGCTGCTAGATGTGCATAATATGCCGGAGGAACTGCAAGAGGAAAATTCAGTTATATTTTCTTGGACAGGATCACAGGGCAGAAATTTGACCATGACTTTATCTTGAAGTGGTGAACTATTCCGGACTGAATTGAGGGGTGGTTAGATAGCAGAATGATTAAGCACGTTAGGCATCACCTCTCTATTAGGCAATACCTTGCTCATCTTCCCACAATGTATTCTTGCCTCTCTTTCCAGGAAATCTAAATTCAGGTAGGTTAAATTTAAAATTACCCATCCTTAAGGGGTTAGGACTAGTTTTTAAGATGTGTCTGGATTGAGAAAAAGCCAGAAGAGAAGCGAAGGAAAGGTTTGATTTGCCCCAGGTGGAAGGGAGTCCTTTTCTGCCATTATGCTCATTCCAAATATAACCTTAAGAATCTCATACCAAAGAGGAAAAATAAAATCTAATCAGTAATTTGATGTACTTACCAACAGATACAGAACGCGTACACCTAGCATATGTATAACATAGATTGTTTGTCAAAGACTGAATTCCATCTGCTGTGAAGTTGTTTTCATCCCACAGGACATGATAATGAGCTGGCCGACTTGTCCCCTGCATGATAGTAGTAAGATTAATAATTGCTGCAAGTTAGACATTTAAATTTTACACTCTGTAGCAGCTACATTCTTTACCAAGTTATTAATAAAGGAATCTCATGAGGGTCACTCTGAGTCAATATTTAGTTATCTCAGATAAAAGCAATTAAACTCAGATCTTCAGGACAACCTAGTGAGTTAACGCACAGTTGAAGAAAATGTCCAAACATACTACCGGATTAATATCCACGCAAACCTGTGTTACCCAATCTAGAGCCACGACCAAATATTACAAAACTGCAACAGAGGGGGAAACCGCCTCAGTCCAATCACACCTCATTCAATTTGTCTGATGCGTCCAAATTTTTAAAATTTCCTTCAGTGTTGAGAAGGTATCCAATCACAACGATTGCTCGGGAGACAAGTTACAGGGGCAAGAGGTATTTGATAACAAGTAAAATAAGAATGTTTTACTCTTAATGTTGCTTTCGCCCCACACATCAACTTCAGAATCAACACTAAATTGATTGCAGCTGTTTAAGGTGGGTTGTGCTCTCGTCAAACCATAGAATAAAAGGTGGGATAGCATTCCATCTTATACTTGTATTTCTCTCACCCTCCATCTAATGTTTTGCATATGTTAACAACGATACCATGTTAACTTGTTTCGGAAAAAAAGAAATACCTGAATACCAGCATGACTGCAGAGATAAAATCAAATTCTGTTGGATGACAGATTTTAGAATCAACAACGGTTCCTGAAATGAAATTAGCGGAAGACAAGCCAAGCCCATGAGTTCATCATTTACAAACATGATAAAAAATATTAAAAATTCTGATGTGTGCCTAAGAATTGTAGGAACGGCCAAGCTTACCAGGCAATATATTCCCACTCTTATCTGTGCTGCTCCTGTCCCTGTGGTTGTTTGCAAACAACCTAGTGTGATGTCTTTTTTGTACAACAATAAAAGTTACTGGAGGTTGATAGTTTGGCTCTAAGGAAGCACAAGCCTGTACAGATATAGCCTTTCAGAACATGTCTTCTCTATAAAAAGAATTCATGTGTAATGAGAGTGAGCAGTCATTCTCCTTCCGGATTGCATCTAACTCGTAAGTAGAACTTGATAAAACTGCCCTTCACTTACACCGTCCCTGTTTAAAATTCATTATGGTTATGAAAGCAACTGGTGTGGTATACATTAGAAGCAAAATCAAACTAGAACTCATGTATGTGAACTTCTACATATCTGATTTGGATGGAATTCACCCAATAAATTGCAGTAAGCATGGAACTATTCTCCTCCCCCGGAAAGAAAGAATAATGACACTCTAGATTTCTGATCTGATTGACTCAACGGCTAATAATGATCGCATTTCTCAGGTAATCATAAGCATTTGTATAAGATCATAATGTATCCTTTAAGGCTTCAATAAATGGATGCTGTTGATACATTAAATGGTAGGACATGTTCATTCTGAGTTTGTGCAAATTGAAGTATCCTCACACAAGTTCTTATTTCAACATTTGAGTTCTTATTTTAACAAACATTTTATGAGGCTTTTGCATTATTAACTAACTACTACCTCCGGTCCTATAAAGACCTCATTTGTAGAATACAATCGAGGTCTTAGAGATAGTATTAGACAAGCAAATAGACAAACACAATTCAAACTAATTTTCAAATATTCATCACATAAAAGATACAAACCTGTAAAATATTATCCTTAGTGGCTTCTGTCCTGTTGCCTTCCTAAAGGAGACCAACAAGTCTCTGCACATGGACACATGAAAACAAAATATTGAGACCTAGAGCAAGTATTCATCACAAAAAAAAAAAAAAAAACCCCCATAT